>NW_006408533.1:27799334-27800567 GCF_000296735.1 Chrysochloris asiatica | reverse complement strand
AGTGCATCTTGATTGCATGTTTGATCAATTTCAGATTGAAGAAGTTGGTAGAATTCTTCTATTTCATCCTCACTGGATTTAGTGTTTGCTGCATGAATTTAAATAATAGTGGCATTAACTGGTGTTCCCTGTAGACACATGGATATTATCCTATCACTTACAGCATTGTACCTCATGACTGATCTGGATAGGTTCTTTATGATGATGAATGCAACACCATTCCTTTTCAATTTTTCATTCCCAGCATAGTAAACCATGTGGTTGTCAGATTCAAAATGGCCAATATCAGTCCATTTCAGCTCACTAATGCCTAAGACATTGATGTTGATGCGTTCCATTTCATTTTTGACAACTTTCAATTTTCCCCGATTCATACTTTGTATATACCATGTTCCGATTTTCAATGGATGTTTACAGTTGTTTCTCTTCATTTTGAGTTGTGCCCCATCAACAAATGAAGGTTCTGTGGGCTTTTCTCCCACAAGCGTAACTCCATTCACGTCATCATAGTCAACTCTACTTTGAGGAGGCATCTCTTCCCCAGTTGCATTTTGAGTACCTTCCAACCTGAAGGGCTCATTTTCCGGAACTGTATCTGACAGTGTTTCTCTGCTATTCATAAGGTTTTCAGTGACTAATGATTTGGAAGTATTTTGTCACTATTTCTTCCTAGTCTGTCTTTAGGTTCAGGTCTTAGGTCCTTGTTATTGTTGTTGGGTGCCACTGAGTTGATTCTGACTCATAGGAATCCTAGGTATAACAGAAGGAAGCATTGCTTGGCTCTGTTACATTTTCACAACAATTGGTATATTTGAATCCATTTTTTTAGTCATTGTGTCAATTCATCTCACTGAAGGTCTTCCTCTTTTTCAGGGACCCTCTACTTTGCCAAGAATGCTATCTTTCTTCAGTGACTGTTCCCTCTTGATAGTAGGTCCAAAGTAAACCAGATGAAATCTCACCACTCTTGCTTTTAAGGGAGAGTCTGTCTGTACTTCCAAGACTGATTTATTGATTCTACTATCAATCCATGGTATTGATAGTCAATATTCTTTGTGAGCATAATTCAAATGCATCAATTCTTCTGCTTTCCTTATTTATAGTCCAGCTTTCATGTGCATATGAGGCGATTCAAAAGATCATGGCTTGGGTCAGGCGCACCTTAGTCCTCAAAGTGACATTTATATTTTTCAAAAGAGGTCTTTTGCAAAAGATTTGTCAAATGAAATATAT
>NW_006408533.1:27789167-27792609 GCF_000296735.1 Chrysochloris asiatica | reverse complement strand
TTCTTTCTTTCTTATCTCTCTATCTATCTATCATCTATCTATCTAGGTAACATGCCACTTTCTGCACATATAACCCATCTTGCAGAAGGTTTTGGAGAAGGTTACTTGAGACAGGAGGGTTGAGCACCAAGCAGTATAATATTAGGAAATTGATCTTGAATTGTTGTTGTTGTTGTTGTGTGCTGTCTAATCAGTTCTGACTCAAATCAATCCTGTATAGAGTTTCCGAGAGCAACTGGTGGGTTTGTTCTGCTGAGTAGTCCAGTGCTTAGCCTACAGCATCACATCCAAGCTCAATCTGACATTAGACTTTTGACTTTAATTTGAAATTTACAGACACACACACAGAGAATGTTTCTATGGGACAAAGGCTTATTGTATTTTCTTGCTCTTGCTTTCACTCCACTTTGTCTTAAATAGCTGCTATGAATTGGAATCAATGGCAAGAGGATATGGTTTTGGTTTTTGGTTTAAATGTTATTAATATACATGTAAATATTAGTATTAATATATAATCTATAAATGCATGCTGATCTAAACATTGACAAAATAAATTGTAAATTACAGGCTTAAAATATATATATCTAAATAGATAGATAGATAGATATTTAAGGAAAGGAACATATTCCTAACAGTGGACTCTGAGAGTTAATTCAGAATTAATGCATAAAGGCAGCATCCAGGATTGCATCGTGTAATTCCCATCTGGACTATGTTAATTGATCAAGATGTCTTGGGCCTTTAACTCTAGAACTAAATTACCTGAGTTTCTACCCATTATAGATCTGCCACTTAGCAGCCAGAATATGTACAAGTCATTTCATCTCTCTGCCCATCAATGATCTTTCTGTTAAATGAGACAAAATGGGAAAGCATGTGCTTGGATTCCTTGCCAATAATTGGTATGTGTTTTCAAGTCAGTTCCTACTCATAGAGACAATGTGTAGGGTTTCCAAGAGCAGCTAGTGGCCTTGAACTGCCGACCATGTGGTTACCAGTCCAGTGCTTTAATGTAGAGTCACATCAGGACTATTTACAACACTAAGAATAAATAATTTTCTGCTCCATAATTATGATTTAAATTATTAACTGACTAGAACTTTCTAACTGTTGAAACTGTTTGATAATTATTTGTTGTTATGGCCTTCCTGGGGATGATGCAAAAAGTAATCAAGACATGGCAGTATCAAAAACGGAAAAGATCTTTGAGTTCATTCCTTTATCTTTTCCAAAGCTAAGGAGTCAAAATAGCATATGTTCTATAAAGTTTCACATAAATGTGCATTTAGCTCATGCCTCTTAATTAATTCATATATCTAAACTTGGCATAATCTTAAATCTTAAGGTATTGTAATACAGCCAGAAAACTTGGAAAAGTATGTGAAATGTATTTAGAAATAATGCAAATTGGAGAAAGAAGCTCTTCAAATATATCTGGAATGCTTCTGAATGCCGAATGAGCATCCTCTGGGAACGTTCCAATTTCACCTGCTGTCAGCTCTCTCAAATTACTTCAGAAATGCCATGCTTGGTTGAGTGCTGTATACACAGGTGGCTTAGTATCAATGGTGCTTAATGATGGCATGCATAAGGAAGAGAGATGAGGAGTAAACTACCATCTTAGAATATGTGACTTTTAGTAGAGCTACATTAGCAAATGTAAAGCTCACTATAATAAAACCTTCATCATCTAGAAAGCTAATGAGTAGGGAAAAGTGTTTCAGCCACTTGAATTTCCTATCTGTGGATGATTACTCTGAACTCCCTCCCTACTTTCACACTTGTTGAAATACTTCCTTTAAAATGGATGTATTCACTTTCTTGGATTAAATATTTGACATTATGAGCACACTGAAATCCTGAATGAGGAAATTCAACATTGAACTTTGTTTAAGTTTGAAAGTTGAATATAGTTAAGTTGTGGTAAATTGGACTGCACTTCCCTGAACCTAATACATGCCCAGAAATTGTGTGCATGTCTGACATACATGAGATGTCAAAATATTTGTAATTTTTATTTGTGGTGTTGTCATTGAACTCCAACATCAAACTATGGTGAATTCAATTAATTGAGGATACTAGTGACTAGAACGAACTCATTAGTATCTTCAACTGATCGGGTTGGTGATAACCACCACTCATCTGTCAGATTGTCATACTGCAGTGTTTTGTGTGTTGCTTGAATTCCAGAAGCTATGCCACCGATATTTTAAATTTTAAATTCTAACAGAGTCACCTGTTGTAAGACAGATTTCAGCAAAGATTCTAGACTAAAAATGATGAAGGAAATGGAGAGGCAGACTACGTCTGAGTGAAATCTCCTGAATAATAACAGAGCGTTAGCTGATGCAGTGCTAGAAGAAGTTCTCTTGAGGTGGGAAGACACTCAGAATATGACTAAGATAGAGCTGTCTCCTTACAATAAAATTGACCTTAATGATGTGAATAGAGCAAAGATTTTGGTACCTTTATTTGCTGATGGGGCACTACACAAATTGAGAATAAAGAGGTGCAAAGCTGTATTAATAATCAGACCATGGAATCTATAAAGGAAGAATCTAGGAAATTTGGAAGTTGTTAAAAAATGAAATGGAACATATAAAGAATGATATTCTAGGCATTAGTCAGCTGAGATGGACTGGTATCATCCATCCATTTTCAATTGGAAAATCACATGGTTTACTGTGCCTGGAATGACAAATTGAAGAAGAATGGTGGCACATTCAATGTTAAGAAGAGCATTTCAAGATCTGTCTTGAAGTACAATGTTGTCTGTGATAGAACAATATTTATAGCATTCAAACTTACTAACCCACCATTAAAGCCAATGATGATGAAATTTCACCAACAGTTTCACAGTCTGAAATTGACCAGGCATGCTGTCAAAATGCATTTATAATTACTTGTGATTGGAATGCAAAAGTTCGAATCAAAGGGGAAAGTTCTGTAATTGGAAAATGTGGCCTTGGTGATAGAAGGTATACTGGAGATCTCACAATATAATTTGAAGACCAACAATTTATTCATTGCAAATATCTTTTTTCAACAATATAAAAGGCAACTATGAATGAGGACCTCACCACATAGGCTACACAGGAGTACACAGATAGAATACACAGTAATCAAATATGACTTTTAGTATATCCCAAATAAATTTGGAAACCATCTCAAGACCAGACTTGGTTCATGAGAGACTAATTGAGGAAAACCATAGGAGTTGTGGGATGACATCAAGGAGATCATACCTGAATAAATCAAAAGGCCATTAAAAAATAAAGGAAGAAAGGACCAAAGTGGATGTCAGAAAAGACTGTGAAACTTGCTCTTGAGTTTACAAAACCTAAAGTGACTGGAAGAAATGAGCAAGTAAAAGAACTGGACAAAAAAGTTCAAAGGGTAGCTCTGTAAGACAAAGTAAAGTATACAATGGAATATGCAAGGA
>NW_006408533.1:27783557-27789067 GCF_000296735.1 Chrysochloris asiatica | reverse complement strand
TTCTTGATCATATGATACCTATTGAGATGCTTAAATGGTGACCATGGTTTTTGGTTCAATATTTTGTCCATCAAATCCTTCAATATTGCAAGTCAAGGCTTGACTTTTTTCTTCAGTTCTTTTAGCTTGAGAAATGTTGCGTGTGTTCTTTTTGGTTTTCTAACTCCAGGCTTATGAACATTTCATTATAATACTTGACTTTGTCTTTTCTAGCTGCCCTTTGAAATTTTCTGTTCGGCTCCTATATTTCTTATTTTTTAAATTACTTACCATTTATATAAAGTAATGCTCCAGGAAAATGTGGTAAGTTTATCATGTTATTTCATGGGGCTTTTAGATATTACCAAGGAGTCCTGGTGGGGTTCTGTAGGGTAAGCACTGCACCACAAGGAAACCTTAAACTGTCACTATGAGGTAAGTGCTGTCCAGTTGTCAACTCACAATGGTCCTGTATAGGGTTTCTGAGGTGCAGCTGGTGGGTTTGAACCACTGACCTTGTAGTTAGCAGTTCAGTGCTTATCTTAAACATCACAGCAGGTTATAAGGGGTTAAATAATAGCCTGATTTTTTTGCTTCTAGTAAAAAATAAATTGGGAAGATAAATTGCTTATAAATAAATCACCATTAAGTGATAAAATGGATTACTAAGTAGAGTTTTAATAATTCAGTGTTCTCTTAACAGGTTCTACTAACATTCTTATGCATATCTGCCTTTTAATTTAATATTTGGATGAGATTTTAATGCCAACTGGGAATCAAATTCTTGGGATTTGTCATCTTAGCTGAGGATAATCATCTTCCTGAGTGTGAGAAATCAGGTCTTCATGGTAATGGTGATAAAAATTGTAATGGTAGTGGTTACCTTAATGCCCCAAAGTTTCCAGAGGGAGCATCTAATTCCATGCCCCTCTCTTCATTACCAGATTGTTATTTTGTTCACATTCAACTCTAAGAGCGCTGTTCTGTAATTCTGAAGGTGACTTGTCCATGAGTTAGACCTATCAGCTTCTGATTTAAGAGAATTTCACATGCAAAATTTTCTTAATGAATGCTGGATTCAAATTGCACTTTATTTCTTTGCCTTATGTAGCAGCTTGTTTTTGATATGTATAGATTACTGAGAGTTGTTCTTATTTTTAGGGGAGAAGACATGAATCCACAAGAATGTGTTATTCTTTCATATTGTCTAATAAGCTATTCTAAAGACCTGCTTATATCCTTTGGTCATAAGATAGATATCATCCTAATGTGAAAAAAACTAATTTCAGTGGAAGTGAGAGCATAAAGACTGGTAATTTAGTGACTCTTACTCTAGGAGTCTGTCATGATCTAAACTCTAATGTTTCATCTTTCACATGAATATAACTTTTCACTTAATTTTATATTAAAATGAAATGATAAATACATTAATATAAAGTAAAGTCTAGCTTATGTTAGCTTGAAGAGAGTGGCTTAAGGATTCTAGGTTTTGTTACTTCAGGAAACCTGAGCGACTTTACAAATTTATTTGGTGGGCCAATTAGTAAAGTTCTGAATTCTAGCAATTCATAGATACATAAAGAAAGTGAGACAGCGAAAGAGTGTGAGTCTCAGTGATGTAATAATTAAACACTCAACTGCCGGTCAGGATGTTGGGAGAGTTGGGCACACTCAGCGGCTCTCTGGGAGAAAGAATTGGTGATCAGCTCCTGTGAAGATGGTTGTTGTTAAGTGCCATCAAGTCAATTCTGACCCATAGTGACCCTGTATAGTGTTTCCAAGGAGCAGCTGGTGAGTTTGAAACACTGATCTTGCAGTTCAAACCACTTTGCATTCTGACACACTAGCCAACAGCACCTGTAAAGATTACACCCTAGAAATCCCTATGGGTCATTTCTATTCTGTCCACTATATTGCTATGAATTGAAAATTGACTTGATGGTCCCTAACAACAACACATTTATATGCACATATTATTTATCTGTGTCTTAGTGCATACCTTAAGAGTTACTCTATTTTTTGTCAAGTTGCATTAGAATTTAGATTGTCTCTAAACTAAATTGACCTTCTCTCCCAAGGACTTCAAATATTTTAGATGAAATTTGAGTCAATATAATAGATGCGAGAGTTGGTTAAATTGAAGAATGTCATTTTAAGGTTTTTTTTCCATAATTTGCTTATATGTGACCCATTGTCCTACAGTTTGCATTTGTTAGGAACTAAGGAACTGAACGAGTACCAGTATGAAAGATTCATATATTTTGCAAATTTACTAATGAGTGTTTCCGTAGGGGAATCTTTGACATGCGGTGGTAGATTTAATTCAGAGCCCACCTAAGGTTGACGTGAGTTAAATTTTGACTATGCTTGACTTTTATTGGCTTTGAAAGTAAAATATGCATAATCAAAAAATGTGTAGTGAGCGCTTTAATTAAATAATGGGCAGAGTTGAATTCTTCATGCCTAGAGTCCTGGTGTGGCGCTGTGGGTTAATGCGCCAGACTGCAAAGCCGTTTGAACTGCAAAGTCGGTGTTTCAAGCTCACCAGCTGCTCCTTGGAAACCCTACACAGGGTCGCTAAGGGTCAGATCCGGCTCGATGGCAGTTAACAACAACACCATCTATTTGGAAAGAGCTCTGGTAGTGTAGTGGTTATGAATTGGGTTGCTAACCTCAAGTTCAACAGTTCGAAACTACCAGCTCTTCCATGGGTGAACGATGAGGCTTTCTGCTCCTTTAAAGATGTCCGGTCTCAGGAACCCTGTACAGGGTTGCTATGTGTCAGAACCAACTCCATGGCACACCACCACCACAATCTATTTGGAGTCCTGGTGTGGCGTTGTGGGCTAATGCGCTGGACTGCAAAGTCGATTTGAACTGCTCTTCCGCAACCCTATAGAGTCGCTATGGGTCGGAACCGACTCGACGGTGCTTAACAACAACAATCATCTATTTACTACAAAATAATGATATCAGCCAAGTTAATATTTCAGTTCAATTTAGTTACTAGTGATATGTATACATAATTATACAAAATTACAAAACCCAAAATTTTCTTTAAAGAAGAAATGAACTTAGGTTATAATGCATATCAGTGAAGTATTTCTTCTGAAATCCACACACTGGGCAAGGGATCTGTATCTGTGTTCCTCTCCTGTACCCATTTATTACTCTGACATTAAGGAACTTAGTTTAACCCACAGTATCTCAAGAAAATTTAGCAATATAGATGATAAAATGTATTAAAAATGCTTATCAGAAAACACAACACTCTACCCAAAACAAAACAAACCCATGACATCAAGTCAATTCTGACTCATAAACCCATAGAAAAGACTTGAAGACATTTAACAACAAATTTGTACAGAAAAAGGCACACTTATTTTTCCTCTTGCTGAATAGACTGATAGGCTTGAACTGCTTACCTTGCAATTAGCAGTCTAGTTTTGAATCTTACAGCGCCACTAGGGTTAGTTTGTAAATACTGATTGGTTCACTTCTTTGTGACCTTATCTGTGGTACGTAAATAAGAAAAAGACTTGATCTTTACCCTCAAGGACTTAAAAAGTATGGCTGTAAACAACTACAAAAGAAAACGATGAACAGTCAACTTTGCTTTTAAAAACTAGACATAGGGATACAAGTTTTATTTATATGACCTTTCTAACCTTGGTGTGAATATGTAGCACAGATCACAGAGCATAAAGTATAATGTGAATCAACATAATCAACACATACATGAGATGATGATAATATCAGTGAAACATTGTATGAAGTATTGTGCTTAATGCCTCACATTATTTTAAATAATCCTTTAATAACAGAATAAAGCATATATTCTTATTTTCAGATGAGGAAATTAAGGATTAGAAATCCAAAATAACATTTTTCCTTATTATACAGCTAGTAAGTGAAAAGGGAGCCAAGTCAGTTCATGTTCATCATAAATTAATCTTTTATTGAAATTCCATCACAGCCTTATACCTCCAGTGTCACCTTCTACTTTCCGAGTTAGTATCAATGGTTTATTTATTATTTAAAATAGAAAAGAGGACTAGGTTTTAATATTTGTAATATATTTTTATTTTTAAAACTAGCTAGGAAAAATCCAGACAATTGGACACCATCATTGCAATATGCACTTTGTATATTTTTGACAATACAATTTCCTATTCAGATGAGACTACAGCCATTCTAATTGTAAAGACATATACAGCAACAAGGCTGTTTTTATGCATAAGACAGCTTAAAAGCAAGCTAAAATACACACACATTTCAGAATAATCTTGAAATTACTGAATTCAACAAACTGGAGGCCTTCCAGCTGTTTTTATATATAAACTAATCTGACTTTCATTTCCTTCCCACTGACTTTCTTCTATGAGGTGAATTTTTTTCTGATATTATATTGGCTTTTTTCCTCCTGAGGCGTCAAATAATGATACATTCTTTATTCTCCAAAGACCACATATTCCAAGTGCCATCTTCTTGCCATGAGCTCCCAATTCATTAATATAATAAATTTAGAAACTCTTGTAATGTTATAATCTAAAATGTTATTAAAATGTACATAAATTCTAAATAAAATGTTCATTATTTTTCAATATCCTATAGACTTTTACTCTGTAGACTATGATGCACACTTTCATAACTCCATGCATACAGAGAGATGCCCAATTACTCAGTGCTCTGAGAAAACAGAGTAGCAAAAAGCATTGAAAAATATAATCAAGAGGAAAAATGAGATAAAATAGTTTTGAGAAACGCATTGTAACACCACAAATAAGAAATAAGGTGAACTTAATTTAGTGCCGTGATCATAGGGCAAAAAGCAAGGTTAAATGTGAAGGATATTATGAATTTAAAATTTATGAAATTTAGATAAGTGATTGAGTATGTATATGTGGAAACAGAAAGTGACTAAGATAATTTGGAATTTTTGAACCAAGCATAACTGGACACTACAGAATCATTGTAGCACAGAATTTGAAGAGACATTTGTGTTCATCTGGCTCTTAGATTTAGACCCAAATAATGGGCAGCATCGCTGGAGGTTTCAATTTTCATAAAGAAAACAAAAGTCAGGATACTGGAGAGAGGACCCCAAGGCTGTCAAATAATCAGTCAAGGGTTTCTTCAGATATCCTAGATCCATAAAGAAAAATGAGAGACTCTGAAAGTAGAGGTGTCTATTGTCTGTTTTGTGTGTATGTGTGTGTACTGGAAGCTGCTGGCGATGAGATTCATCTTAGACAGCAGATTGTAAACAGAAAACATAAAGCTCATTTTAATCTTTTTAAAAAGCAATGAAAACAATTTCAGGAAAGCTTCTAAACTCTTTCACCATTATTTTACTTTACTTTTTGAAAAGGTGTAAGTTTCCACTATACAAACATTTAGTTTTTGAGGAGTCTTGCTGTTTATTTTAATTGTAAAACTCCATCAACACTGGACTACAAACCACAAGATTGGCAGTTCAAACCCACCAGTTGCTCCTCAGAAACCCTATACAGGGTCACTATGAGTTGGAA
>NW_006408533.1:27774450-27774957 GCF_000296735.1 Chrysochloris asiatica | reverse complement strand
ACAGTGTTTCATTCTATGTACACAGGGTCACTTTGAGTTGGAACCAATTGGAAGATAATTAACAACTGTAAGTGACTAGACATATTCAAGTATACATACACTTATACATAGATAGTTGCTCAGAAAGTGAATCTCAATGCTAGTGTTTGAATTATATTCCTTTAACCATTTAGAGATCTATGACCATCTGGAAATTGATGAGAAATTTCTAATGTGGTTATTTGAAAATGTTTCTTAAAAAAAACTACTTGAAACCAGAGAAACTAAAAATTACTTCAAAAGTCTTTAGTGACTTCCGTTCTAGCAGCAGCTGAGATAGAGTTAGGAAGGACAGGCTCCATGGGGGAGTGACTGAAAACCTGGAGAAGCTGCTTTCATGGAACAGCACCAGAGCTCTGGCTCTACCATTAGGTGCATGGTGTCAGTTTCCCACACATGCCAGTGCAAAAATCATGGTATAAAGGAAAATACTGTGATTTAGGAAACATTCCAGGCATGGTACTTCCT
>NW_006408533.1:27746284-27747334 GCF_000296735.1 Chrysochloris asiatica | reverse complement strand
AGCAGCCAGAAGAACAGAAGATACTTCATGAAAGAAAGACTGGCAGGAAAAGTCTGAAACAATAACGGCCGTCTGATTGATTACCACAAGAACAAGTAAGCTGTTCGCTGGGGTCTTCCAAGACTGAGACTCAAGGGGAATACATGAACAGGCAGATGGTCTGGCTAGTGACCAAACTGATCACTGATAAGGAGAAGGGGTGGGGGGAAACAACAATGAAGTTGCAAGCTAAGTCCAACCACATTTAATAGACCACTGTGAACCCGGGTGGAGACCTAGATGACAAGCAGTATGCCAAGACTCAGGGACTCCTGGGCCCAGAGGCAGTGACATGGCCACAGAGTACTAGAATGGAGAGCGAAGCATTCAGCTGATATGAAGTGAGGGGAGATGCACAAGAACACCCATACTTGCAGATAGTACCCACTCGACCTGGCTTCTATGGCTGGATGATCAGAACTCCAATAGAAGAAAGAAGAAGAAGAAGGGAAAAAAAAAAAGTAACCTGCTACAATTTGAGGAACTTTACCTATACTTATAGATGGACTAGCTCAAAAAAGGGAACAAATCTTCACAGCGAGGATCACTATCACCCCCCTCGGTACACAGTGTTGACAGGGATGGGCAACTTAGACACTGGCTACTCAAAAGGGGGGGGTGGGAATTAAGGCAAGATGTGACAGGCCTACAAACTTTCAAGAGGGAGCCTAGTTCCAGATGGTGTGGGGGAAGGTAAAATCTCCACTGAATTATTTCCAATCTGTTGGGACCGGGCTAGTGAAAGGAAATGAGGTACAATATTGAATAATTGCCATCAGGACTGACTATGAGAGTAGGAAATATAGAGGTAGATGTTTTTTGACAAATGGAGTGGAGTGATTGATTTTGCAGCCCAGAAGCGGAGGTCCCTGGGACCATCAAGTGAGAAGAGCAGAGAGCGGGACCCTACCCAGAGTGGCAGAGACACCAGGGATGGAGACAGAGACAATGACATGGACAGATGGAGTGACTGAGGAAACTGAACTCAGGGAGGTAGAGGGGCTATGTGCT
>NW_006408533.1:27732273-27738577 GCF_000296735.1 Chrysochloris asiatica | reverse complement strand
ATATATAT
The DNA here is from genome assembly GCF_000296735.1 of Chrysochloris asiatica. Lineage (NCBI taxonomy): Eukaryota > Metazoa > Chordata > Mammalia > Afrosoricida > Chrysochloridae > Chrysochloris > Chrysochloris asiatica. The sequence continues at coordinate 27,738,569 of NW_006408533.1, read as the reverse complement.
ATATATATATTAGATCTTGTTAATTCTATTATCAGAATAACTATGGAACTTTAAAAATAATGTTTTTATTGTTGACTAAATAAAATTTAGTATCACAAAATGAGAAAAGTAATACCTACCGCTATGAGTCGGAACCGACTCGACGGCACTTAACAACAACAACAACAACAACCATTGAACTAGTAACCAATACTGAGTACATTAATGCAAATAAAGCTCCCTGATTCTTTAATGGTAATATCTTTGAAGTATTAACCTTTTATTATTTATTATTAAAGGAGAGCTTACTGAATTTATTGTGTTCTTGTCTGGAAGTAGTACGTATTATAATAAAAGCATAATACATAATTTGTTTTCTATAGGAGCAACTGAAGTGTTCTTTGTCAGAAATCATGGCAAACCACACAGTACTATTCTTTTTTTTTTTCTTTGCCCAGATCCCAAGCTCTCATCAGAGAATTTGAATCACTTTCTATTATATTCAGCTTGACAAGTGTCCTTATCCATTCCCACTTTAACTCATATTAAAATTTCAGGAGAATTTCTTCTCAGTTTCTGAAACAATGAGAAATAGAGGCAAAGAAAGGAGAAAGATGAAGAACTAGGCCTACTGATGTATTTCAGGATCTGATAGGGTTAAAGTAATAGAGATAATGTTTTGGTGAGGGATAATGTAGTACCAAAATTAACAATATAGTTATATTCCTTAGATCTCAGAACAGACAATCCTACTCTTACCATTAATTTATAGTTCTTGGCCAAAAGAAGGCCAAATTGGTATTATTAGAAATTTTGCTAAAAAAGTACAATTCTAGATATAACTAATATTTCTGAGTGATCTAGGATTTGTTAAATTCACAAATACCAGAAGATTATCCAAAGCTAAATAAAAACAAACAATACCTGCATGGACCATCTCAATTTTAGCTCTTCTGAAAGCAATCCCAGACTTTCTATCTTTTCATTAGATGTTTTGACATTCTTACTGTGGTGGTTAGTTTCCATCAAGTTGATTTCAACCTATGCGTGCTGAATAAAACAGCCCCGTAGTGTTTTCAGGGAGTTCTGGTGTAACACTGTGGGTTAATGAACTGGACTGCAAGGTGTGTTTAAACATAAGGTCGGTGGTTGAAGTCCACCAGCCACTCCTTGAAAATACTATACAGGATTGCTATGGGTTGGAACTGACTCGATGGCACTTAACAACAACAACATAGTGATTTCAAGACTGTGACCTTTTTGAAGCAGATCACCAGATCTGTCTTCCAAGGCACTTCTAGATGGGTTTGAACTGCCAACCTTTCAGCTAGTAGTCTACTTTTTGTGTCACACAGGGTCAGTCAACATTCTTATTCTTCTCTTCAAATCTAATCAATCACAAAAAGATTGCATGAGCTTCCAAGAAAGAGTTCCTCAAACCTAGAACAAAAAAATCTGTCTGAGAGCTTTAAAAAATTTGTAAAATGCACATTTTTTACAGTTACTCCATTTTTTTTTTCCACATGTGGATAAGCATAAACACAGACAAGACAATATGTGTTTTGATAAGGAGAAATTTGTAGACAAACTAATTTCACCAAATTAGTGACTCAGGCAGGTGGATCTTAATTGCTAAGTATATAATATATATTGTCGGCTTTGAAATCAATTTTAATATTTCCCCCTTTACAAATAAATATACAAATATAGAAAGGAAGCTCTTAAAATATGAGGATCCCAGTTGAGTAGACTGCATTTATCCCTTTTCTGGAAGAGTGAGGAGCCCTCTGTTAAGAGTTAGACTGCTAACCACAAGATATTGCTGTTGGTGTTAAGTGACGTTTAGTCTGTTCAAACTCATAGAGACCTTGTATAGTGTTTACAAGAAGCAACTGGTGGGTTTGAACTACTGAGCTTGTAATTCACAGTCCATGCTGATGTTACAACACCACACCAAAATCCACCAGACTCTCTGCAGGAGAAAGATGAGATGTTCTCCTACAGAGATTTAGTCTCCGAAACCCTGTGGGGAAGTTCTGCTCTGTCCTATAAGGTTGTTAGGATTTGGAATCATCCTGATGGCAGTGACTTTTGGGTTTGGCAAATGGGTGACTTATTCCACCCCTTGACTTTGGGATCAACCATGTGACTTGTTTAGTCAATGGGAAGTTGCAGGCATGACACAACAGAGGCTTGGATAGGCATGTGCAGTGGAGATTTCCTTTGTGTACCTCTGTCATAGCAGTTCCATTGTTAACCATAAGGTCGATAGTTCAAGACCACAAGCTGTTATATGGTAGAAAAATATGTTAATCTGTTCCCATATAGATTTACAGTCTTAAAAGCCCTGTGTTAGAGGCAGCTCAACTGTGTCCTTAAGGTTACTATGAATCAGAATCAACTGGATGTCAGTGGGTTAAATTTTGTTTTTTGCCATCACTCTGGCATGCCCAGGTTGTTCTGTAAGAGAAAGAGATGTTACTGTCATGTGCTGAAATTGATTCATACAGGATTATAAAATTTGATGAATAAATATTCCAGAATTTTCTGAGCCAACTGTTAAACCATCGGCAACTTGAAATTAGTCATGGTGGGAATATTTAACAACAGAAATCAGTAAATGCTACAAATCATCAATTTTCTTTGGTTTCTTGTTATAATACTTTATGTAGCAGAGAGGTAATTCACCAGTATACTACTGTATGTGGCCTAGAGTCAACTCACTGTTTTATTTCCTGACCATCAGCAGGCCAACCTACAGACATGTAAGCAACTTCAGTCAAGGTGAGCCACTTGACCCAAACATGTGAACAAAAAAATCATTAGTTGTAATTGAAGTTTTTTAGTTGTTTTATTACATAGAATTATTGTGGCAATCTGCTACTGATATAACAAGAGAAAAGAAGCTCTGTGGTTAAGTACTTCACTGTTAACTGAAAGATTAGCAGTTTGAACCCAACAGTTGCTCCCTGGGAGAAATATGTGACAATCTATTTTTATAAAGTCTGAAGTCCAGGGACACTATGGAGCAGTGTTCCTCTGACCTGTAGAGTAGCTATGAGTCAGAATTACATATAAAAAGAAAATCGATATTTTAAAAAGTGTAAGTAATTACTGTGATACAAGACCTGAAATTTTCAGTACTTTCTAAGATTTGGATCAACCATTAGTAAACATATTGTTATTGTTAAGTGTCATTGAGTTGATTCTAATTCATAGTGACCTGTACAGGATTTTTGAGGAGTGACTGGCGAGTTTGAACCGCTCACCTTGAGGTTCAAACTGACCTTGCAGTACAGTATTTATCCTACAGCACCACATCAGGACTCCACAAACATAGATGAGCATCTAGTAAATGAATAATTACTCCATTGCTAATTGAAGAGAAAAAGTATTGAAATGCATTGGGTACTTATAGCATAGCAAGAATTCTATATTTAACCCCCATAAAAATATAGTTGTATTATTTACCTTCCAATGGAAACAGCAGATTTCATTTACTAGGATGACTGAGGCAAGGTTTCTCATCCCACATGGTCCTCTTACCATGCGGCATTGAGCTACTCCCATTGAAAGGAGACTCTTCTTTCTATAAATTTAGGAAATTATCTAACTATCACCGAAATGGTGCTATGTGACTTAATATACTAGGTCATAAAGAAACTACAGCTTCTGCTAGCTCTTTTAGGAGGCTCACTTTTGGGAAACCAGTTGTTCTCTTGGATCCCAGATCACACAAAGCCACATGTAGATGTTCAAGCTAAAACTCCCAAGTGAGGTACCTAATGACATGTGAGTCAGAAAGTTTCATTTGTCAGACGTGATTTTGAGATGATATCAATATTAGTTACTAAAGAACGTTTTAAATCTCCATCTCCTTCTAGACCAATTTCCAACATGGAAGTATCATGTATAAACCAAAGGAAATTAAAATAACAACAACAACAAAACACAAGTTACTGCTGAGTCAAGTCCAACTCATGGTGATCACACATGTTACAAAGAAAAACTGAACCACAGGGTTTTCTTGGAGCCTTGCAGAAGCAGATTGCCAGGTCTTTCTTCTGTGGTGTTTCTGGGTGAGTCTGAACTGCTGACTCTCAGGTTGGAGTTGAGAAGAAATCATCTGTGCCACCTGAAGGCAGTTTTCTCATAATCTCAGATCTCAAATATTTCTATCTTGCAGAAATTAAGTTATATTAAAGGAAGAAATATGAAGAGGATAGAAATCACATGAAGGACACCTTGAAATGTGTGTAATGAGGGATGATCAGTCCTAGGTCTTTTGTTCTTTTCCTGGCAAGAATGAAAAATCAGCAGCTTAGGGCCTCCCAAAGGACATACTGAGCCACAGTCCTATAAGTACAGTTTGATGGTTGAAACTTTGTTCAACTTTAAGATCCAATTGTTATTGCTTTCCTTTTTTATAACTAATGTTATTATAAGAAGAGAAGAGATACAGGACAGAGAGAGACACACAGGTGGGGACTGAGGCAGATATTGAAGATATGCTCTCAAAAAAAAAAAAAAACAAAACACCCTAGGGTTATAAAAAGCTGGGAGAAGATCTTATCCTAGAGCCAAACAAAAGAACCTGACTCTACTATGACCCTGGATTTGAATACATAACTTCCAGACCTGTGACAGAATAAATATCTTATGGTTTAAGCAACCCAAATTGTGGCAATTTGTTATGACAGTACAATATAATAAAAATAAAGTCAAGTTATTAAGTCCTTCACACCATTGCCTTAGGATAGACCTACAAAACATGCACTATGGAAATTTAGAGTCCGAGTACTCAGTTGGGTGAAATCCTAAAACTAAGGTTCATGTTTCAATGAAAAGAGGACAGCAAGGACTTTCTCAGTCTCCAGGGTAGCCTGCTGAATAACTCAGTCTTTACATGCCTTGTCTGACACTTTGAGAAGATGACTCTATAAAATAGTTCTAAAGTTTCTTAAAATCTTGGAACATAGTCAGAAGAAAAGTACAAATCAAATCCAGTAACAACTGCTTTAGAAAAAATGTATTTAAATAAGATATAATAGTAAATTGTTCTAATAATAATGTTCTGACATGTGGCGTTCTTAATATCAGATACATTGATATTTTTTCTTATCTCATTTTGTTACATTATTTTCTTTGCAAAATGGTTTTATTAGTCCTCATATATTAAGTTCAAACCAGAGGCTATATTTCAAGGCTTATTGTTCTGAAGCTGCTATCTTTAGTGCATTTCAGATGGTACTAAGAGACCAGACTGGAGTTATACTGATTTCAGAATCTCCCGAGATAGCCTATCTTATTGCTGTTCAAAAGTCAAATTTGTGTATAAAATATGAATTCTGATTCATCTTCCCTGCAGTCACTGTCTTTATGGCTAAATGCATAGTATTGCTGGCAGCTGCTCAGAATACCTCAGCAGTCTCTATTACAAATCCATCGGCACTAATACTTTTGCTTGAATATACTTAAAAGTTTATTAAGAATAAAAATGCATATTTATTTGGAACATAGAACATTCTGACACCAAAAATATGATACTACTAGATTTCTATTGAACCCTGGTGGTACAGCGGTTAAGTATTTAGCTAATAATAAAAGTGTGGTGATTCCATCCTGCCCAGTGGCTCTGCAGGAAAAAAGACTTCATATTTCATGGTCTGCGCTTATAGAGATTGCAGTCTAAAAAACTTCATTGGACTGTTCCACTCTGCAACGTCGGATTGTAGTTGTTGTTAAGTGCCATGGAGTCAGTTCTGACTCACAGTGACCCAGTATAGGATTTTCTAGGAGCAGCTGATGAGTTTGCACTGCTGACCTTGCAGTTCAAACTGACCTTAAGGTTGAGTGCTTATCCTATGGTAGCATACCAGAATGCAAAAATCAACTCAAGAGCACCTAGGGGCAAAAACAACACGAGATTTCTACTTTTTTTATCCGAATAATATCGGTCACAGTAAAATGAATTCCCTCTTTTGTGATCTAACTGCAAAAATAATTTTCTAGATAAGAAGAGAAGGAATATGCACAACAACACCCACACTTGCAGATAATATCCACTTGATCTGGCTTCAACGACTGGATGATCAGAGCTCAACTAGAAGAAGAAAGAAGTGGAAAAAAGAGAGTAATCTGATACAATTTTATGAACTTGACCTACATCTATGGATTCAGTAGATCAAAAGAGGGAACAAATCCTTACAGCAAGGATCATTCCCACCCCCTCCATACACAGAGTAGACAGGGATGGGCAACTTGGACATTGGCTATCCAAAAAGGAGGGGCTACAAAGGCAAGAAGTGACTGGCTTA
>NW_006408533.1:27727862-27732173 GCF_000296735.1 Chrysochloris asiatica | reverse complement strand
ATGCATGGAGGGGATTGCAATCATTGCAATGAAACAAAATATGATAGGATGAATGTAAAACTGATATTCTTCCATGTAAACCTCACAATAAAAACTTATTTAAAAAAAAAAAAATCAAGGACAGAAATGTCAGGCTGATTGGATACTACAAGGACAAACAGGTTGTTCACAGAAGAACCATCAAGGCAAGCAATCAAATCCCATCAGGACAACCCCCCTCTAAGACTGAATCTCAGATGGAAAACGTAAGCAACCATGTCAGCTTGCTGGCAACCAAGTTTGTCTACATGTAAGTGGAATCTACATGGGAAAACATTGGTTTTACACTCATAGTTTCATTGCAATGATTAAAATCTCCGTGAATCACCATTCAACAGTTTTTGCTTCTGTTCCCTCTGGTTTTGGGAGGGGGAAGGGAGGACACAAAAATACGCATGAATATGTAATCATTTAAACAACCAAAGGGCACATTCTGCAACCCTGGTTCCTGGCCTCAACCACACAACCTTTCTCTTTCCATAAGTCTAGAGTTTTCAGCTGCTATATTTCTCCATGTCTTCATCTCTGCTGCTATTTCTGGTGTCACTGCTTCTCTGGTTAGGGTCTCACATTCCACTTGTGCTCTTCTCCCATGATGGTGCTAGGATCCTCTGTTTATGGACTATAAGATTAACTGTCCCTCCTTTTTGTTATAGAACTTCTACCTTTATAATTGTGACAGTTGCAATTAGTCATGATAACAATTACTCACTATTGAATCATAAGAATTTTAACCCCATAACTTTTCACCAGACCCATCTAGACAAGATGAGAACTATTCACACACTGAAACTAAACTCCTTCTTGAAAACTTGTAAGCCACTCACTTCATGCTTTTATAACCCTCCCCCTCATTTTAGGTTTCTTGTTATTGTTAAATGCCATTGAGTCAATTCTGACCCACAGTGACTCTGTGTAGGGTTTCCAAGGAGCAACTGGTGAGTTTGAACCACCAGTTGCAGTTCAAATGGCTTTGCAGTCTGGCGCATTAACCAACAGCACCACACTTTAGGTAGCCAATGTCTAAATTGCCCTTCCCTATCAACTCTGTATACAGAGGAGATTGGATTGATACTTGACATGAAGACTCTGTCCCTATAGTTGGCATTTTGAGCTACTACATCAACAGCACTTAATAACAACAACATCCATAATTATAGGTCAAGTTCATCAAATTGTAGCAATATACAACTGTCTCCTTTATCTCTCTCTCTTTAAAAAAAAAAAATCTTTCTGTAGTCAAGATTTGATCATAAAGCCACTGAAACTAGGTCGAATTGGCATTATCTATGAGTTTGGGTGTTCTTGAGCATCTCCCATCACTTCATATCAGCTGGACACTTCATTTTCAGCTCTAGCCCTCCGTGGCTATGTCTTTGTTCATGGACTCAGATGTCCCCATGTCTCAGCACACTTAAGACCAACCAGCCCTTACTCTTCTCTCTCTAATCTCCAGGTCAACGGGAGTCTATGGAACATGGTAAAACTTAGCCCATCTCTTTATTGTTGCCTTTCCCCCTCTTTCACTCACCAATAGACCAATGTGATCACCAGCAACCGTATATTTTCATGCCATTTCAACCAAGATTTACTTGATAGCTCTGCTAATGTTTCTCCATTAACATTATGACTTTACTGAAATCTGTAATAAACATATATAAAATCAGTTGCTAACATTGTAAGTGCAATTCATTTTATTTATTGCTAAGAACTATGGCAAATTGGCTGGCATAAAATATGCATCCAGTTCCCTAGTTCCCATGTGCTTTGCCATCATGAATCATGACATCACACTGACTGCAAATCTCTTTCTAAGTTCTGTGAAACCAGGTAATGTAACCAGTTGACTTGAATAAGTTATACTTCATGGTAACCTCTGAGTGTCAAGGTAGAACTGTGCTCCATAGGGTCTTCAAAGGTTGGCTTTTCTGAAGTAGTTCCCCTCACTTTTCTTCCAAGGTATCTTTGTTGTTGTTGTTGTTGTTGTTGTTGTTAAGTGCCGTTGAGTAGATTCTGACCCCTAGAAACCCTGTATAGGGTTTCCAAGGAGCAGTTGGTGAGCTTGAACCATCAACCTTGCAGTTCAAACGACTTTGCTGTCCATCAGCCCACAGTGCCACACCAAGACTTTTTCTCTCTCTCTTTCTCTTACACACTCTAAGGTGTTTTTGGGTAGAGTCAAACATTCAATTTTTTGAGTAGCAGCCATACATGTTGATATTTGCACCTCTCAGGAACTCTAATGTCTAATGTCTTGGGAAGTAATTGGGACCTTCAGATGGTAGAAATTTTATTTCATGCACAGATGTCAATGGGATCACTAAACGTGACTTACTATCTTTGGTTACAAAGATAACTAATTCTGTAATGCAGACTATTGTACTTATAAAATGAAGGTACTGAATGCAGCTTCCAATAGAGACTGCAACAAACAGAATATTTTCAAGTACCCCCTTGGATGCCAGGCTGAAAAGCATTATAACTGGAAATTCAAGTTATAATTTGATGAAAACATTTAGCTTGTGGAATTTAATTACAGCATACTTCTTTCATGTGCTACCTTCTTTAAAATGATTTAGAGAGTATGTTACATTTTAAAAAATATTTGAAGTTTATTGTTCCATCGTACTGTAAGATGCCATTATTTAATACTTATTATTTTTTAAACTTCCTTGTTACTATTATTTTCAAACAGATGCGACTTTTGGAAGATTGAATCATAGAACAACTTCAGTGGTAAGCCAGTGAATTCTGGTTGAAAGTGTTTGGAAATTCAAAGATATTAAGCAATGTGGAGGGAAATTATGATGTTGAAAGGCCCTAAATCTGCCTTACATTTGGTTTCTATAGTTATATATCATGTCATATTGTGTGTTGTCAAAGACTCCATGCAGTGAAAGAAAAATTGATAAAGAAAATATAATCTGAAATGTATGCAGAGTGATTTGCCACAAAATATTTTTCAAAATGAGCTTCATTCTTTTTTACTCTTTCTTGCCTATGCACTTCTCCTGTCCACTTTTTGGAGGCAAATCTAGTCTTTGAGTAATACATTTACATTTCATCCAACAAGCATGTGTAAATCTAATTCTTGCGGAGTGGCTCTTCTTACCTGTTGGAACTCAGAATGAAGGTTTTATTATATGAAACAATTATGGCTATAAACTGGAGAATTTATTCTAAAAAAATTGTGGGCATTCCTGAGTTGCTGAGCATAACTTAATATTAAAATTATTTTGAATATACCTTGAGAACAGAATGAAAAACATAAGCCAAATGAAAACTGTCTCTTTTGCATTTTGAGAATAAAAGCATGAAATGTACTATGCCTAGAAGGCAGAACAGTTCTCGGGTGGTGTAAACTGCTAAGCACTTGACTTGTAGCTGAAAGACTGAAGGTTTGGACACACAGAGGCTTCAGATACAGTCCTAGTGATCTGCGTACAAAACTGCATAATCTTGAAAGTCTACTGCGCCAGACACATATGAGGTCACTAAGAGTTGGAATTGACTCGTTGGCAGCAAAAAGAATAAGAGGCAATGCAGGGCTGAAAACCAAATCATTATAGATGCTAATGGGGAATTGTTGAATAGTTTGAACCCTTTATTAATGTATAAAATGACCGCTCATATTAAACTTTGTCATAGAGTCAAATTACCTGTCTTGTTTATTTGTGTATCAACAGTGCCCACAGAGCCCCTTGCCATAGAAAGACCTCAACACACATTTATTAAGGATTCAGGGTTAATGACATAATTTGCTAAAATGAAAAGAATCATCATAACTTAATTTATCCACTTAGGAAGAAGTCATGAATACAGTTACATGTCCCAGATACAAATGATCAGGCCATCTTAAAGAATCCATTAATTTTAACATCTTTAACAACTGTCTGCATATTAATTTCCTACTGATTCTTCTCCAGATTTACTGCACCTGAAACATGTTCAATGGAGTATTACAAGTCTAGATAAAAAAGAAAGAAAATATGAAAAATTTGCCCAGAGAGTTAAAATTATTTGAAAAGAGTGACTTAAAAATAAACATTCAAGGCTACCTTGCATGATAGCTTTCTAATGCCTTTTTATAGCTACCATATCTAGAAGGAGCTCTGAAACCATAGCGGGTTATGAGTTGGGCTGCCCACTTCAAGGACAGCAGTACTAATCTGCCAACCACTCCACAAGAGGATGATGAAGCTTTCTGCTTCCGAAAAGCTTTACAAGCCTCAGAAACCCTGTACAAGCTCACTATGAGTACAAAGTAACTCA
>NW_006408533.1:27702272-27720052 GCF_000296735.1 Chrysochloris asiatica | reverse complement strand
GAAATGACACTGGTAGTGATCTTTTGAGCACCTACAATATGCAGGGCACTCTGCCCTCTAGAACATGAAGAATACTGCCACAGCACATTTATAATCTGAGCTTATCTTGCAGATCATGACTCTCTCACCCCTCTGGAACTTAGCACTGTGAGCTTTATGTTCTACTGTATGTAGATCATATTTGTTTCTGACCACTCAGAATGCTTTAGTGAATGAGTGATGACAAGGCAGTAGAAATAAAACAAAGACTAGATTTATGAAGTGACAGAAAAGAAATGCCTGTAGGTAGTAGTAGGTACACTGTGCCAGGAAGTACTATTTTCTTGGACTCTTAGGTAAGTTTATAAATAAGATGATTTTTTATAACAATGAGATATCATGGAATATGTGCGTGTTATATGTATCCAAAGGTGCTATAAGTGCAAATTCACAAGAGGTGGCTTTTACATGCAAACAGTCTATAGCTGCATGCTGTCATCAGAAAACATGTGGAGTACACTGCGTTGTTACTATTGCATGCTATAGAGTCAGTTCTGACCCAGAGCAACTCTTTATAGGGTTTCATAGGAGTAGCCTGTGAGTTTCAACCACCAACCTTGCTGTTCAAACTGACCTTGCAGTCAAGTGCTTATCTTAAAGGACTCCATATATGGTTACCAAATATGTAACCATAGATATGACAGAAGAAAACATCAGACAAGAAACAAAAGATTTGTTTTCTTCTGACAACTATCCTAATAATGTAAATGAAGCAATACAAGTCACTTCAACCCTTTGAATCTCAGAGACAATATATACATAATGAAGTTATTGGATAAACTTTAGGCATTTTTTTCCCCACCTCCCGGTGTGGTGCTGTGGGTTAATGCACTGGCATGCAAAGCCACTTTGAACTGCAAGGTCGGTGGTTCAAGCTCACCAGCCGCTCCTGGGAAACCCTATACAGGGTCTCTATGGGTCAGAACTGACTTGATGGCACTTAACAACAACAACGAACTGTGGGTCATCACTGATGATTATAAAGTTGCCTAGTAAATTGCACTTGTGTTTGTAGAGATAAAAGTTAAAACCGCATTTTATTGGATCGGAGACAGCATAATGGTCACCAAATGTGATTAAATTTCAATCCACAAATTGGACACTCATGCAATGACAATTCATGAAACAGTGAGAGACTTCCACAAAACATAAGCAAGACATACAAAATAAATTTTTAATATTAAATTTGTAGAAACATAGTTTTTGCGCTTGCTGTCTCAGATTGACTCCAAGCCATAGTAGCATAATAAAACAGAGTAGTCCTCACCATGGACCCCCTTTTGGAAAATGTTAAGTAACCTAATTTATATTGCTTTCCAGACAGAGTAAGTATGTCAGAAACAAGCACAAGACTGCTAATTCCTGTTTTGAGAAATTATAAGTGGAATCACTTGTGAAAATATTTTCTCAAGCTAATCCATATATTTATTTATGATAATTAGGTCTGAAATATATGCTACCCTTGTCGGCATGTATGGAGGCAATTTTAATCAGTGTTGATAATATTTATATTTTCCAGAAGGGTGATATAATACTTGACTATGAAATATGGCTTTGGGTAATAATAACATTAACTTTCAAATGCTTAGAAAATGTAAAATACAACTTCATAGTTTTTTGATTTTTATCAAACTAGAGATAAATGATGGTTAATAATGAATTGTTAACCTGCTATTGGGTTGAGCTTTTTAGTGATTTCAATAGAACCTGTACAAATCGATCAGAAACAAATAAATTTTCCTTGACACACAAAAAGTTATAATTCACTTAGATGCATGACAGTCTAATAAATGGTAGCTCCTTTAATGTGGCCTTAAAATATGACATATTTAAAGTAGGATATAGTTTTTGTAGCTGAAATAAGAATAAGAGTGTGAATATCCATGAAAAGTGGAAGGATATTAATCTAGGTTTAACAAAGAAAGACTGACATGTGCAGAGTAACATTTTGGTGTAGGAGAATGTAGGCATTACATGATTTGCTATGAACCAGCATCTACCCATCTATCAGGGAGACTGATGGCCTCCTTTTGTTGGTTAATTCAGGGTCCTTCTTCAAGTATCAAATGTTTTTGTGATCTGCGCTTTATGGCTCGACAGTTTTCCTGAGTTGCTCTATTTGTGATGGAGTATAATTTGCCAATCCAACCACTGCTGCTTAGAATAATATTCATCCTTATTTCCAACTATAAGTACATATTTGAGTAAGTGACAGAAAGTTTACAATGGTGACTTGAAAATAATCAAAGCTTTCCCCAAGCTATTCTTTCTTTGCAGTTAAAATATAAATGTGCTTATACTCACATCTGATTTTCATACTTATTTATGCTACAGAATTTCTAGCATCTTTGTTTTGCTCGTTTTTGCAGATGATGAAAATAGATCTAGTATCTTTCAGAATTTCTATTGGAAATTTATCTCAAAATTCAGTGAGATTCCATTATATTTTATAAGATACACTTGATCTAGGAGGAGGAGATAAAGATAAAAATACAGCTAACCTTTATTGAGAGTGTCCTTTGTATCGGGCACTGTGTCATATGTGTTGTTGTTGTTGTTGTTGTTAAGTGCCATTGAGTCAATTGTGATGCTGTATAGGCTTTCCAAAGAGTGGCTGGTGAGCTTGAACCACGTATCTTGTGGTTCAAATCAACTTCACAGTCCAGTACATTAATCCACAGCACTACACCATAAAGCATCTTGTTGCTGTGAATATGTATGAGTGTCTCCATGAGGCAAGGGTAAATGATATTTTAGAGAAGTATGGTAAATACACCCATGTCTCAAACACAGATATGTCCACAGCTAAAAATGCAAAGTGTCCTGATTTAAGTCTGAGAAGCAGTATTGGCCAGCCGAAAAATCCAGCCACACATAGATGTTTCTCAATTCAATAATTATTTTAAAAATTTGCTGATGGTTCAGCAGTATCACAGTGTGGGTGAATATCAACTGATGTTCAATGAAATCATGGAAGTAAGTTAGCAACATGATCCAGAGTAGTATAAGAACATTTTGCTGAGTTGTTCTCAAGGGATCCATCAAGGCAAGCAATCAAGTCCCTTCAGGACAATCCCTCACTCCAAGATTGAAACTCAAAGGGAACACATGAGCAGGCATATAAGCTTGCTGGTGACCACATTGATCTACTGGTGAGTGGAAGAGAGGTAAAGGCAGCAATGAAGATATGAGCTGAGTGTGACCGCATTTCATAGACTCCCATTCGCCTGGAGATGAGAGAGAGAAGAGGAAGGGCTAGTTGCTTTGAAGTGTGGTAAGACCTGGAGACTCCTGAGCCCATGGACAAGGACATAGCCATAGCCATGGAGGACTAGAGCTGCAAGTGAAACATTCAGTGATATGAAGTGATGGTTGATGCACAAGAATGCCCAAACTTGCAGATAGTACACATTTGACACATTTGACCTAGCCTTGATGGCTTGATAATCAGCACATTACTAGAGGAAGATAAAAAACAATAGAAAGATAGATAGATAGATAGATAGATAGATAGATAGATAGATAGATAGATAGATAGATGATAGATAGATAGATAGATAAAGGAAACTAGTATAAGTTGCTACAATTTGATGAACTTGACCTATACTTATGGATGTAGTAGTTCAAAATACCAACTGAGAGGGAAGGAGTCCTCACATCAAGTATTAGTGCTATCCCCTCTGTATACAGGAAAGATAGGGACGGGCAACTTAGACAATGGCTACCTAAAATGAGGAGGTGATAAAGGCACAAACTGATTGGCTTATAAGTTTTAAAGAGGGAGTTTAGTTTAAGAGTGTGTGGAGAAAAGTAAGTCCCCACTGAATAGTTTTCATTTTGTCTAGATGGGTCTGGTGAAAAGAGATAAGATTCCTATGATTCAATAGTGAATAAATTTTATCATGACTAATTGCAACTGTCACAACTGTAAAGCAGATGTTGTATAACAAAAATGGGGGAATAGTTCATCTTAGAGTCCAGAAACAGAAGATCCAAGGAATATCAAGTTAGAAGAGCACAGTGGAATGTGGGATCCTAACCAGAGAAGCATCAATGCCAGAGACAGAGGCAGAGATGAGGACATAGAGAGAAGGAGCAGCTGAGGACTCTGTACTTACGGATAGAGAGGGACTGGGTGTTGGCAGCCAGGAGGCAAACTTGCAGAATGTTCCCTTTGATTGTTTAAATTATTATATACTCCTGAGTGTTTTTGTGTACACCCCCCCCCAAAAAAAAATAATAAAAATCATAGGGAATGGAAGCAAATACTGTTGAATGATGATGTGATGATGCATGGAGGAGATTGTAATCATTACAATGAAATGAAAGTGTAAAGCTGATGTTTTCCTGCGTAAACTATCACTCAGTTCACAATAAAAACTTAAAAACAAAACAAAACCTTTGCTGTTGTTGTTAGGTGATGTTAAGACATTTGTGACTCATAAAATCCTCTGGTCAACAGACTAAAGCACTGTCTGGTCCTGAACTATTCTCCCAATCATTTCTATGCTCTAACAAGAACACTATTGAGTGTGGAGAAACAAGGAATGATAAGGTGGAGAGAAAGAGTATGTATGAAAGAGTAGAAATGGGAAGGAGCAGGGAGGAGTTATAGTTTCAAAATAAGGACAGAGATAAGATTGCATAAGCCTGAAGGAATACAAGAGTAGGTAAAAAAATATTGCTACAAAATCATAGAAACCTTTATTAAACAAAAAACATCAAAATGCAAAGCTATTGTTTCTTTGACATATCTTCCATCTAGGTCTATAGGCTTTCTAAGGTATCTCTAACCCTTACCTGAATAATTTTGAGCGTTTTGATTTATACCACATCAAAGCAACAGTTTTAGCATCCTCGAGGGGCTAAAATCATATTTCCTTTCAATGTTCTTTGAATTTTGTGGTATAAAAAGATGTCTCAAAAGCAAAACAAAACAAAACAAAATAGCAAAATAAGATCTGTAGGGTGAATGAGGTGAGGTTCCCAAACAAAATTCTGGTAGGATAATTCTAGTAACCCTAGAAGAATGAACTGGTGCGTTATTATACTGGAAAACAAATTCCTTGGTGCAACATTCCTGGTCTTTTTACTGACCAATGAAGTTTTCTATTTTCTTCAAGTTTCTTCAGAAAAAGCTCCTGTAATTGTCTTGTGGCCTTCAAGAAAATCTATAAAGGGTTATTTTTCATGTTAAGTATAGTAGAGTGGGTTCCAACTCATAGTGACCCTATATAGGGTTTCCGAGGCTTTAAATTTTGGGGGAGCAAAAGTCTCATCTTTATCCTAAGGAGAATGACTTGTGGGATTATACCATGGACCTTTTGAATAGCAGATCTGTGCTTTGCATGTGGAATCACCATTTGTCATAACCTTCTGAGCTGACCTCTCTGCTGTGAATTCATCTTTGAATTCTTCCTAGACTTCATTAAAATGCTTGCTCCATATAAAAGCTATTGTTTATGTGGGGCAGCATTTCCATAAACTGCAAAGTTTCTATGATTTGGGAAGGTGTCCGCTAGAGTTTTTTAAAAAATGAGTATTACTCCTGACCTCAAAATTATTTTTCTCATGACACCATTTGTTTTTTCCTTTGTTAAGGCACCTTAATGAGGCTAAGACAAGTATATTACTGAGAGAAATTGTGGGCTGTTCTTCACTAATTGCAGAAATGTGCTTAAATACCATTTGTTTGGAATAAACACATATATGTATGAACTAGGACCCTATTGAAAATACTTCTTTTCACTTACCCTTCTATGCATTTTCCTCATATGGCTGTTGTAAATGATGTTTTTGTTTGTTTGTTTCTGTCACTTCTCCGGTTGCTTCCTCCCCCCGTGGTTACGTTTATTATTAAATTATGGGTAAAGTTGTAATGTACTACATTTTTAAAAGATGGGCCCTATGGAAAAGAGAAAGAAACTATCAAGGGTGGCCAATACTGAAATGAGAATTTCCAATCTCCAGCATGTCCAATATTTCTGTTTCCATTGATTCACTGTTACTGTAATATTGATTCATTTTATTTTAGGAAGATATAAATGTCATGCTTTTAGACAGTGTGAAATTATAGAGTGGTTTATAAATTATAATGCTTATTTGGCTCTTTATGAATAGTAATTCTATAAAAGACTGAGAAATGAAAGATCACAATGTATTCAAAGCAGAAGTTGGACAATAGTAGGTGGCACCATATATAGAGTGGGAAATCAATTGCTGGAAACCAAAGGTTTGTGATTATGGTGGGATATGATTATAATTAAAACCAGGTGAATGGCGAAGTTAGATTATGATTATGCCCTGAAGTTTTTAGATTAAATATATTTTTAATGAAAATCACATATACATTGGATAAAAAAGTTGTTGCTAAGTCTCCATAATTGTCTTATGTCCTTCAAAAAAAAAACTATCCAGTGTTGTTGTTAATTGCTGCCCAGCCAGTCATGACTCATAGCAACCTTGTATAACATGCATATAATTTTTACACTTATAAATTATATAAGGAGCTCTGATAGTACAGTGGGTTATGAATTGAACTGCTAACTGAAAGGTCAGCAGTTTGAATCTACCAGTGTTGGGGTGTTGTCACATCAAAGATACAAGATGCTGTAAACACTCAGAGATGATTTTGATGAGTATTGACAACTTCACAGAGAAGCAGATTTGAGGTGTTTTCCCATGGCAGAGAGGGATTTTTAACTGTAAGTTTTCAGGACATCTGAGCTGTGTTATCTAAGGTGCCTTGGGTCTTTTTCTAAAGCAGAACTGAATGTTAGCGGAAAGGTTGCTTTCTCCCTATTGCTCTAGTTACCCAAGGAGATGGCAGTAATTGCCTGGGCAGGGTCTCAGAGATGAAAACCTATGGATTTTAATGTTCGTTGTGGTAGGAATTGTAGATGCTTTTGCTGTTACTCATTTCTGCAATTGTTGCTAAGTGACTTTGAGTCAGTTGCCACTCCCAGTGATCATATATTTAGTTTCCTAGGAGTGACTGGGGGATTTTATCCACCTACCTTGAGGTTAATCCAGTGCTTATCCTACAGAGCCACAGAAGGACTCCAAGTAATAGTTGTTGTTGTTAAGTGCCTTCGAGTCTTTTCATATTCATTGTGTCCCTGTATAGGGTTTCTGAGGAGCAGCTGGTGGGTTGGAACTGCTGACCATTTGGTTTGCAGTCCAATGTTGATCATCCAGCCCCACACCAGCAAAAGTAAGTAACTGATAAATAAATTGGCACACCATCCCATGCTTTGTCATCAAGTTGATTCGGACTCATGGTGACCTTATGTAAGATTTCTGAGATTATACATATTTACTGGAGCATACAGCCTCATTTTTCTTCTAAAAAACTGCTGGTGGGTTTGAACTACTAACCTTGCCCTTAGCAGCCCAAAACCTATCCCATAGTACCATGAGGCATCCTTTTGACACACAGTACCCACCAAATCAAACTACTGCCATCTATTCAGTCTCTACTGATAGCCACCCTATAAAGGTTTTCAGAGACTAAATCTTTATAGAAGCATACAGCCTCGTCTTTATACTTTGGATCCACTGGTGGATTTGAACTGTCAACTTCATGGTTAGTAGTCTCGTGCTTAACCTACAGTGCTACCAATAGTCTTTTCTAATTGATGTATTCATTTCAAGTCTAATTTTTAAGAGACTCAAGGAGTTTTTCAGGGTAAAGCTATTAAAAATTTCTTAATAAAGGAGCAGCCATGAGTCCTATATGCAAATAAACTTGAACATATGGAGCTTAGAGTTCGGTCATTCTGTGTCGGGATGATTAGATGGTTCAAATGCTTCTCAAAATTCAACTATAAATGATTTAAGTTCCTTGGATGGCTTCGACTAAAGGAATCGAATGTTTTGGATATCTTAGAATATTTTATGCCTTTCCCCTTTAGTGGTCATAACTCTTATAGATCGCTTGTTTCTAATGCTGTAAGCCAGAGGCAAAATTGAAATAGTAAAAAGTAATTTGTGAAAGTCAGCCCTGTTTCACAGGGGCCCTGGGTTAATGTGAACCATTAAGAACAAGCATGTTAAATATTCACTTGCATTTTTGTCTTCTATATTTTATGATTTCTCTCATTTTTTTATTTCCTTTGATATATTAATTTGTCTTAAAATCCCTTAGTGTATGAGCACATGGTATGAGGAGAGATAGTAACTTGGTTTTTTCGCTTAATTCTTTAGTAGGTAATTATTATGCATAATTTTATCCACTACATACATATATATGCATGTTAAGAAAAGCATCACATATCTAACAATATATATGATGTGCATATAACACATGGTGCAGATGGTAGTTATATATCGTGGGGTTGGTTCTGAGGAACCAGAAAGCTTCATATTTTTCCTATGGAGCAGCTGGTAGATTCAAACTGCTGACCTTTCAGTTAGCAGCCCAACTCATAACCCACTACTCTGCCAGAGCTCCTCATATAATTTATAAATATATAAATTATGTACATATTATACGGACTTGCTATAAGTCAGAATTGACTAGATGCCACTTAACAACAACAACATTGGATAGATTTTCTTGAAGGACACAAGATAGTGATAGGGACTTAACAACAACATAGGAGGAATTGATAAACAGAGATAATTCTGAAACACAGTATATATATAAATTGGGTATCATTTTTATATTTGTGTATTTGTGTATTCCAGTGGTATATATGGAACCCTGGTGTGGTGCTGTAGGATAAGCATTGAACTACTAAGCACAAGGTCAATGATAAACAACAAAAGCGGTACATATAATTATATAAATCATATAAATATATTGTTATTGTGGTTAAGTGCCACCGAGTCAGTTACAACTCATGTCCAGTTGGGTTCAACTCATAACAACCCTCTATAGGGTTTCTGAGGCTACAAATATTTGTTGGAGTGGAAAGTCTCATCCTTCTCCTGAGGGGCGACTGGTAGGCTCAAAACTTTGACCTTGTGGTCTGCAGTCCAAGTATTATCTTACAGAACCACCATACTCCATTCCTACTATAGTACATTATTTTAATAATTTTGTTAAGTATGAAATACTAAAAAAGTACATGAAATTGTAACATTTGCTAGTTTATAGTTTTTCAAAATGTGTTATCTTTTTACTTTTTAATCCAATATATGGAATCCTGGTATAACACTATAGGATAAGCACTGGATGGCTAACCACAATGTGGATGGTTCAAACCCACCAACCCCTACTTGGGAACCTTATACAGGGTCTATGACTTAGAACTGATTCGATGGCATTTAACAGCAACAACAGCAAAGACACTATATATGTCCCTACTAAGGCTCCTGTCCAGATGTTCAGTTGTGTGTTTTGTTTTTTTTTTGTGTGTGTGCACTAGACCTTAAAGGAGTCTTATAGACATTTTTTAATCCTTCTTTCTTAAAACCTTAATCAGAGATCCTTTCTTAAAACCTTAATCTGAGATAGAACTTGGGAAACTACTACATCCTTTGTAAATTGTCCAAACATCAGTACCTTTCAGCATTTTAGAGCTGAGATGCTTAATTAGGTAAGCTGTCCCTATGCAATCTTAGATCCATGAACACACCAATTAGATTTTCCTTGTTCATGTAACATAACTAGCTTTATGCTATCTTGTATCATTGTTTCTGGCTCATATGAGTATTTGTTCAATGCAGTAGGCTTGTTTCTGGTATCTTGAAATCTCTAACAAATTTAAAACATGACTCCTGGTGTGGCACTGTGAGCTAATGAGCTGAACTGCAAAGTCATTTGAACGACAAGGTCAGTGGTTCAAGCTCACCAGCTATTCCTTGGAAACCCTATATGGGGTCGCTATGGGTTGGAATAGACTCTACGACACTTAACAACAACTAGATAGATACACCTTTTGTTGTTGTTGTTGTTGTTGTTTGCTGCCACTGAGTTGGTTTCAACTCATGGCCATAGACCCTGTGTACAACAGAACAAAAGACACTTCTTTGGGTCTCCTCAATTAAGAAGCCATTCATTCATTAAATTACTTGTCACTTATAAAGCACGGGTACTTTCACATGATCACCAAAATTTTATTCCTTAATCATGAGAAAGATAATTCAACTCTTGTTCTATAGATGGCTTCAGTGAGACAATTCTAAGGACATACTCATCTAAGATGAAATTCTTGCTAGCTCTTTCCATCAATGTCACTAAGTAGAAATGGATGAGTATAATTTTAAGATGAATACTTCCCCAGATTAATCTCTCTATTGTTAGAGAATTCCTTTTACTCATCACTGGATAGTCTTACTATTTCTTATTATTCTTATTATTTCCAAAGTTTTGTTCCTCTCTCAACTTCTGTTTGTAGTAAGTCAACAAATTCTTTCTTTATTAACTACAACTATTAAGCCCATCCACTCAGCCCTTTCACTTGCACCATTTTAGTTAGATTGAGATCACAGATGTACTCTTTCTTCTTACTCCCTACTGCCTCTAGATTGCTATTTCAAACCATTGCTCTGAGCTTCCTCTCTGTTAAAAATTCTGAGCAAAGGGTGTTGATCATGACAAACTGATTCCTCACTATAGTATGAGATCAATATCTCATCAGATTTCTAGTTTCCCAGGAAGCTCTGTACTCAAGTCTGTGCTCAATGTCAACTAGTGTGAGAAATATATAAACCCACTTTAAGTCGGGATCTCATTTTTTTTTTCGTTCTTTTCAAAGATAATTCAAAATCAGTTACAATGGTGGGTTGACAGGGAATGGCCAGAATTTCAAGCTGAATTCAAAAGAGGACGTGGAATGACATCAAATGTATCTTGGCTGAAGGTAGAATATACCAGAAAGATACTTGTGTTTTATTGACTATGCAAAAGCATAAACTGTGTAGATCATGGCAAACTATGGATAATGTTGCAAAGAGTGGATATTCCAGAACACTTAAAGCTAATGAAGAACCCACACATAAAGCAAGAGGCAGTTGTTAGAACAGAACAAGGGAATATTGAAAAAAGTTGTGTTCTGGGATTGTACCCTTTCATCATACTTATTCAGTTTGTATGCAGAGCAAATAATCTAGATTATATGAAGAAGAACATGGAATCAGGATTGGAGGAAGATTCATTTACAACCTGTGATGCAGATGATACCACAGTGCTTTCTGAAAGCTAGGAGGATTTAAACTACTTGCTGGTGAAAATCAAAGTCTATAACCTTCACTATTGATTGCAACTTAATTTAAAGAAAATAAAAATCCTTACAACTGGACCAGTAAATAGCATCATGACAAAAGGAGAAAAGTTTGAAGTTGTCAAATATGTCGTTTTGCTTAGATCTACATTCAACACTCATTGAAACAGCAATCAAGAAATCAAATGATGTTTTGCATTAGGGAAATCTGCTGCACAAGACCTCTTTAAAGTGTTCCAGAGCAAGAGATCAGTTTGAGGACAGAGTTGTGTCTGACCCAACCCATGACAATTTCAATTATCTAATAGGAGCTTTGGTAGCATAGTGGTGATGAATCGGGCTGCAAACCGCAAGGTCAGCAGTTTGAAACTGCCAGCTGCTCCGTGGGAGAAAGATGAGGCTTTCTGCTCCCATAAAGGTAAACAGCCTCAGAAACCCTGTTCAGGGTCACTATGAGTCAGAACCAACTCAACGGCACATAACAACAATAACAATATGCATGTGAAAGTTGGACAATGATTAATGAAGACCATAGAAGAATTGATGCATTTGAATTACAGTTTTTAGAATACTGAAATTACCAAGGACTGCCAGAAGGACAAACCTGTTTTGGAAGAAGTACAGCCAGAATACTCATTCAAGTCAGAATGATGAGAGTTCATCTCTCATACTTTGCACATGTTATCAGGAGGGGTGGAGTCCTGGAGTGGTGCTGTAGGATAAGTACTGGAGTGCTAACCACAATGGTGATGGTTCAAACCCACCAGTGACTCTTCCAAATCATACAGGGTCGCTATGAGTCAGAACCAATATGATGGTACTTAGCAACAACATCAGGAGGTGCCTGTCCCTAGAACATCATGCATGGTAAAGTGGAAGATTATCAAAAAAGGGGAAGGCCATCAATGAGATGGATTGACCCAGTGGCAGCAACCAAGGGCTGAATTGTAGCAAAACTCGTGAGGATGGTGTAGACTCCGGCAATGTTTCATTCTGTTGTGCATAAAGTAGCTATGAGTTGGAACTGATTCAACAGCACTTAACAACATATAGAATTGTGAAGAATTAAATATTTTGATACATTTGTTGAAGTTCTGGTGTGGTGCTGTAGGATAGGCACTTGACCTAAAAGTTTGTTTGAACTGCAAGTCCAGCGATTCAAACTCACCAGCTGGTCCTCAGAAACCCCATATAGGTCGCTATGGGTCAGAACCAACTTGATGGCATTTAACAACAATAACAAAATCACATACATCGGTTCCATTCATATAGTTATGTCCAAGCATGATAGCTATTTACATGGTAATTGTTAGGACTGCCATTACTCCCAGTATTTAAGAAAATAATAATAGAAATAATTGTAAAGCTCTTATCTTCTAAGGATTCTTCCAATCATTCTTATTTTTATTTTCATTCACAATTATTTCATTTATGTTTGAGCTATATTCTGATTTTATTACACATACACACACACACATATATTTGCACACATACATGTGCACAGTTGGATACGAAATGACATTATTTTTCATTTTCATTTGTTGTATATGATGTATTGCCATGAGAATGCTCCAAACTTGCCATTTCCTAAAAAATGGAACATTTTCACAAGCTACCTTTAGATTCCTCCATGTTTCAATTGCATTACTAAATAGAGAGTACAAGTTTTACTTACAATTTCACAGTAATTATACAAAGGGAGGCAATTATGAACATTTTTATAATCATTATATATTTCCAAATTCTTTATTTAAGTTTAGGAGTTCTGGTGTGGTGCTATATGATAAGCACTGGACTGAAATGTTGGTGATTCAAATTCACTAGCTACTCCTTGGGAAACCCTATACAGGGTTGCTATGAGTCAGAACAGGCTCAATAGCACTTAACAACAACAACAATCAGATATTGCAAGTATTCCATTAATAAAATGCAAAGGAAAAATAGAGAATCAGATTAATCTTACTTCTAAGAGTTACTTTTTCACTATCCCATTGTTTTTGTTGTTTTAAGTGCCTTCGAGTGAGTTGGTATTAACTCATAATGACCCTGTGTAGGATTTTCGAGGAGCAGTTGATAATTTGATCTCCAGCCTTGTGGTTCAAACTGACCTGGGGGTTCAGTGTTTACTTAACCTACAGCACCACACCAGGACTCCATAAGATTGTCCTGAGGAACATTCACTTTACAGGTCTGTCTTTTATGTGGTTGAATGATGACCTCTGTCTGTAAAGCTTCAGTTTTAAGTTGGAAGGGTATCTCCCTTCCTTCCCACCCTTGGGAAACCATCAAAGACTGTTTCTTTTTTTCTCTTTCAAACTCTTATATATTTGTAGTATATACATATATCCCACTCTTCCTCTCGTACCCATTCAGCCTATGTTTTAATCCATGTATCTACACACAAAACACTGTTGTTCCAAGGTTGTGTATACATCACTATTTATATCCATCCCCTTTAGCTCATGCATACTTCCCTGTGTCTTCACGTAGCTTCATTATTCTTCTACTACCCTCCCTTTTCTTGTATATTGCCTTTTCAGTCACCTGACCTGACATGTATCTACTCTTTATCCAGAAAATTACACTCCCCTCCCTCCTACTTCTGGTAACCATCAAAGAATGTTTCTTTTAGTCTGGAAACCTTTTTTTCTAAGCTTTTACAATAATGGTCTCATATATTTGCCCTTTTGTGATTGACTAATTTTACTCAGCATAATGTTCTCCAGGTTCATCTGAGATATGAGATTCTTGCAGTTTCATAATTATTCTTAAACACTGCATAGTATTCCATTTTGTGTATGTACCGAAGTTTGATTATCCATTCTTGGCATTGTTGGGCACTTAGGCTGTCTCCATCTTTCTGCTATTGTGAAAATTGCTGCAGTGAATATCGGTGTGCATATATGTGCTTGTGTCCTGGCTTGTATTTCTTGTAGATATATGCCAAGTTGTTGTTAAGCGTCATTGAGTGAGTTCCTA
Source organism: Chrysochloris asiatica (assembly GCF_000296735.1). Taxonomy (NCBI): domain Eukaryota; kingdom Metazoa; phylum Chordata; class Mammalia; order Afrosoricida; family Chrysochloridae; genus Chrysochloris; species Chrysochloris asiatica. Next base: position 27,705,866 of record NW_006408533.1, on the reverse strand, counting down.
CCCATAGCAACCCTGCATAGGGTTTCCAAGGAGCAGCTGCTGAGCTTGAACCACCGACCTTGTGGTCCAAATCGACTTGGCAGTATAGCGCATTCATCGGTAGCGCCACACCAAGATGTCCTATATCAAGTAGAGAGTTTATTCACATATTTTAATGTCATTTGCTCCCTCACAGAACACCTTTGTGTGCACAGAACTGCCATAGGCTAACAAGACTTCCAGTCTTGAGAATGTTACAATCCATTCAGACAAATAAAATGGGTCCTGTGTAAAGATATAGATACCAAAACAATGCAATATATGATTCTCAAATTGTAGTAAAAATGTATGAATTCAATGCATAGGTGTGTCTTTGTGAATGGAGAGGTTAAGAAGGTAGGATCTAAGGAGTCTACAAAGGAGAAGGAGGTCTGGAAAAGAATACCACACAAACTGACAGACTGTTGTCAAGTTACCTTATATATGTCAAGAGTAGAACTGTGTTGCATAGGATTTTTGATGTCTGAGTTTTTGAAAGCAGATCTTCATGAGTTTATTCTGAGGATACACTAAGTGGACTCAAACCTCTGATCTTTCAGTTAGCAGTAGAACACATTAGCCATTTGGACCACCCCAGGGACTCACAACATAAGCTAGTAAAGCGTATTATATTAGGTAATAACTTGAGTATAAACATAGGATACAAACCTTTTTAATGAGTCATTTGGAATAATTATGAAGAGAGTATTTAGTTTTAAGATCTTATTAAAGTTCCTGATAGCTTATATAGAGCCTATACCTATTAATCTTCATTTAGTTTGTTCCCCAAGAGTTAGCATTCCCTATTTAACTTGAAATTTATATAAGAGGAAAGCAACTGGGAGATCTAGTTATTTCTCTCTGGTTTAATAAAAAAAGATTTTTATAAAACAACGCCAAATGGGGCCATCATTTTTTATTTCAGACTGATCAACTGCAGCCTATTCTCTGATAAAAAATGAAGAATTTCCTTTTCAGCTGATAAAACACAGGATGTTTATCTTTGGCTGATCACAGAAAGACGTTTGCCCTGGCTATCCATCTGGTGTTTTTTTTTTTTTTGTTTTTTTTTTTCTATGAGGCTTTGTTAACACAAAGGGACAATGAGACTAAAAGTGGCTTTGGACTTATCAGATCCTTATCATACCTGGCACCCCTTTGTGAAGACAAAAATCAGGTGGCAGTTAAATCAGATTAACATTTTCTTAAAAAAAAAAAAAAAAGTGGGTTATAGTAGCTTTTTCACCTTATTCTCAGTGACTATGTAAGTTAATATTACTTGAGTTTCCCAAGAACATGGCTTATTTTGTCTCCCTGGTATTAATGGCATGTGAGCTTCACAAAGCATGTTAGCAAGGAAAGAAACATAAACATTTATCCCCAAGCAATTAATTTTCAAAACTTGCCTGACAATTATCCCATTGGTCCAGGTGACTCCTGGTTGCCGGAGGTTGATATATTGTTACCATAGAGTGAGGTCAAACACAGCAAGGCATGGGGATATAATTTCTGCTCTGATACTGTAAACTCATTCTATGCTACAGAAGGAGGGCTGAAATTTTTTTTTTTTTAATTGAAAAATAAAAATACTTCAAAAGGCTTGACTATTTTAATGGTAACTTTTGGTATTTATTACTAAAGTGAGTTGCACTTTCTGATTTACTTATTGTTGATTCTGTATATCCAGATGGGGACAAAGAACATCAATGCTCATCTTGCATACAATGTAAGAATCCCTCCCAAGCAACCTGAAATATTTCAATAGCTCCACTAATTGTGGGGTGGGGTGGGAGGGTTCTTACTTTTGGAGATATTTGAGCTCATTGTGTATAGTTCAAATTCTCAGGCAAAGTCTCTTAAGGCAGAGTCTTCTTTTAAAATTCACAGATTAGCAATAATTTTTTAAAGCACAAAGTGTTCTCTCTACATGTTTGTGCTTCAGATATCTGAAGAACATCTCTTTATGTACACCTATATTTAATACTTTTTATTTTCTTACCTGCTATAACTTTTAATCATGTGTTTCCATATCTAGGCTCCTTATCATTCTGCTATTTTTACTGTGTATCTGCCTTAATATAGCAATAACTCTTTGGAATATTTTATACAGAACGAAGCACTCCAGTTCAGGTGTAAGCTGACAAATATAGGCTACAGAGGAATTATACTGGAGAACTTATATGATAAATGCAAGATTGTAAACTCAGTTTGTACCACAAAATTAATGGTTCAAACTCATCAGCCGCTCCTTGGAAACTCTATACTGGGTCTCTGAGTTGGAACTGACTCCATAACTCTTAATAACAATAGTATATATATATATATTGTAAGTGTCATGGAGTCAGTTCCAACTCATAGACACTCTCTATAGGGTTTCTGAGGAGCAGCTGGTGTGTATATATATATATATATATATATATATATATATATATACTCCCTGGTGTGGCACTTGGGTTAATGGTTAATACACGGGACTACCGGACTACAAAGTCAGTTGGAAATGGTGTGGCACTTTGGTTAATCGTTAATGCACTGGACTACAAGGTCAGTTTGAAATGTGCAAGGTTGGTAGTTCAAGTTCACCAATCAATCCTCAGGGCACTTAACAACAACAATGTAAACAATATATATACACATTATATATATAGTTCACTGGTCCTACCTACATTTACTACTCATTGGTGTTGTACATTTATGATACTGCTTTCTAGAACTTACTTTATCTAAAATACTGATTACATATACCACAAGATATTGTCTGGGACAACACTTTTGAACAAAATGAGACCCCTGGCACTTCCTTGTCAATATTCATAGCAGAGTGCTCTCCTTCCATCGACTTCATCTACTGTTCCATGACTTTCCTAAAGGCTTTGCCATGTTCCTGTTTAAGTTGTAAACAGGTTTCTACCAAATCCAGAGGTTATAGCAAAACTTTAAAATGTCCAAAAACAATATAAAATAAAAGAATAGAAAATAATGGAGTACTTCCAGAAGATAATTAAAATATGGTTGCAGCAGTACATACACAAGGAGTTTGCAGAAATTCATAACCAATTTAGAAGAGGATTTGAAATGAGAGATATTTCTGTGTCTGATGTGTCTTAACTGAAAGCAGAAAATACTGGAAATGTGTTTACTTATGCTTTATTGACTATTTAACAGTATGTATCTGAAAATTACGTTGTGAAGACTGGGAGTTTCATGACACTTAATTGTGGTCATGAAAAATTTGTCCATTGAAAAAGAGGCAGTCATTTGAACAATGAATGGCTCAAAATCAGGAAATGTGTATATCAGGGTTAGATCTTTTCACCACTTAGTTGAGGAACTGCTGGAAGAAAATTTCTCCAACATCCTGAAAAGTGAAAAGATAAACATTCAATAATTTCAATAAACCCCAGGAAGCATAGACCCAAAAAGAAAATCACCTAGACATATCATAATCCAGGTCTCCAAAATCAAAGAAAAGGAGACAATCTGGAAGCAGCTAGGGAAAAGAGAAGTGTTACATACAAAGGCAAGCAAGTCAGATTAAGCTCGGATCTCTCAGCAGAAACCAGGCAAGCAAGAAGG
>NW_006408533.1:27664426-27697457 GCF_000296735.1 Chrysochloris asiatica | reverse complement strand
GCTCCTTGGAGGCCAAGATGGCCAAACTTCGTCTCTCATACTTTGTACATATTGTCAGGAGGGACCAGTCACTGGAGAAGGATATCAATTTTGGTAATGTGGAGGGTCAGATAAAAAGAGGAAGACTCCCCCAGCAAGATGGGTTGGCAGAGTGGCAGCATCAATGGGCTCAAGCGTGGCAACAATTGTGAGGTTAGCCCAAGATCGGGCAGTGCTTTGTTCTGTTGTGCACAGGATCGCTATGAGTTGGTACTGACTTTATGGCCCCTAATAACAACAAGATTCCACTTTATTTAAAACAATGTTAGGCATTCTCTTTTAGAATTTTCTTATGTTTGAGATAAATTTTAAATTTTGGTTGAGACAGTAAACAATATGAAATACTAAATCTTGGAACTTAGGTTGTTTTTTGTTTTATGAACTGGCTCTGAAGATAAATCCTGAAGAAGACTATCTGAAATTATGAGCACATCTTGAATTGTTATAATATTGTTCTATAAGGACTAGTATAAAGAAAATTATTCACCTGAGTGTATGAGTTTTAACCTATTTATAAAAATATCAGTCCCATAAATGTACCATCATACTTTATATTATAATTTTTAGGCTATAATATTGAGTGGTTAGTAATTACATTTTTGCAGAAATAATTTTCCTTTCCTTTTCATTTTAGGTGCCATTTCCCCCTGTTACAATACCAAGGCTCTATTAATGGGCTATTTCTAGTAAGGATCTCTGATGACCTTATAAGAAAAGTACTGGTGTGCTAACCATAAAATTCATAGTTCAAACACACTAGTTGCTTCTCAGTAGACAGAAGAGTCTGTTTTCACTCAGAGTCTTAAAAACCTACATAGTGTCTCTAAGAGTTTGAATTGACTTCATGGCAGTGGCTGTGTTTTGGTTTTTGGACTTGTAATTCAGACAGTTGAAATTTTTGTCAGTCTGAATGATGTCAAATTTGGATGCTACATCCATATTACAAAATTGTATAAATTAGGAAAAGGTTTGAAAAAGTCCAAAAAGGTATACCAAAGCATGCTACCTATGGTGGACATAGAACAACAAAAAACCCAAATCCACTGCTATCAAATCAATTTTGACTCAGTGATCCTATAAAACAGAGTAGATAGGCACCTTCAGGTGTCTCCGATTGTAAATCTTTATTAGAGCACATAGCCTTAAATGTCTGCCATTGAACCACTGATCCTGTGTTCAGCTACCTAATGGTTAGCCCACACCACCATCAGAGCTCCTCAGGGAAAAGATAGGTGACGGAAAAACCATGTGGAATCACGTGAAATCAATATTCTTTATCCCAGCCCCTAAGCACTTTCTAAATTCGTTAATTATCATCTCTTTCTCTATCAAAAGAGCAACAAAGGAGAAGAGAATTGGATTTGACCATACTGAAGGACCATATGCTTGGTGGCTACATAGGTATTGCTCCTCTGCTTTGCTCTTTAGTCTCTACAATTGACCTCTTGGACTAGTTCAAACTTGAAAGCAATTGTTCTTGGATTTCTGAACTTTAAATTCCTAATGAATTTTATAATACATCCAGTGCCTTATTTCCTTAGAACAGTGACCAATACAGAAATTTTGCATTTACATATACTTTAATTGGGAACAAAATAAGAAGATAGCATGAGAAAAACTAGTATGATGTATACTGGTCAGGAATGTCAGAGTTAGAAATGAATACTACACTCAAGTGAGAGGAGAATTAAGTGGATCTATGAATAAATGAAAGATTGATTTAGGACAGTGCTTTGGAGAGATTAATCTGGCATCTTTGTATAAGAAATCCGTAACAACAAAAAATCAAGAGGAGAACTAGGTAGCTATTAGTATAATAATGGGTATCTAAATTTAATATGGCACTAATATCAATGGGGAGTACTGGTGTTGCACTGTGGGTTAATGCTGTTGTGTTAGGTGCCATCAAGTTGATACCAACTCATAGTGACCTTAAACACAGCAGAATGAAACACTGCCCAGTCCTGGCCAACCTCACTATTGTTGCCATGATTGAGTCCATCGATGCTGCCACTTGGCCAATCCATCTCGTTGGGGGGTCTTCCTCTTTTTCTCTGACCCTCCACCTTACCAAACATGATATCCTTCTCCAGCAACTGGTCCTTCCTGAGACAATACGTCCAAAGTATGAGAGACTAAGTTTGGCCATCTTGGCCTCCAAGGAGCACACTGATTGCATTTCTTCCAAAATGGATTTATTGGTTCTTTTGGCAGCCCATGGCACTTTCAATATTCTCCTCCAACACCATAACTCAAAAACATCAATTCTTCTACGGTCTTCCTTATTCACTGCCCAGCTTTTGCATGCATATGAGGTTATTGAAAATGTGGTGAACTGCAAAGTTGGTTTGAACTGCAAGGTCGGTGATTCAAGCTTACCAGCTGCTCTTTGGAAACCCTATATAGGGTAACTATGGCACTTTCCAACAAAAACACTTAACTTGAAAGCACTTAACAACAAAAACAACAATATCAGTGATAGTCACAAGTTGGGCTGCTAACCTCAAGGTCAGCAGTTCGAAACCACCAGCTGTTCCATGGGAGAAAGATGAGATTTTCTCTTCATGTAAAGATTTATAGCCTCAGAAACACTATACAGAGTCCCTATGAGTTGGAACTTACTCCAAGGTATACAGCCACCACCGTCACCAATGTCAATGGGGTTAATGCGCTGGACTACAAAGCTGGACTACAAGATGGGCAGTTCAAGTTCACCAGCAGCTCCTTGGGAACCCTCTACAGGGTCATTATGAGTCATAAATGACTCGAAAGCACTTAATAACAAGAACTATATTAATGGGGACTTGTGGTGTGGCACTGTAGAATAAGTACAGGACTGCAAGGTAGGTCTGAACCACATGGTCAATGGTTCAAACTCACCAATGGCTCCTCGGAAACCCTATACTGGGGGTCGCCATTTGTCAGAAATAACTTGAAGACACTTAACAACAACAAAGTATTAATGGATCTCTGGTGTCATAGTTAGGCTGCTTATTGAAATGTTGTCTGTTCAAACCCATTAACTACACCAAGGTAGAAAGATGTGGCAGTTTGCTTCCTTTATAAAAGTTACAGCCTTGGAAACTTTACAGGGCAATTCTTCTCACTGCTCCATAGTCACTACGAGTCAGAGTTGACTTGTTGACAATGAGGTTTTTTGGCTTAGAACTGGTAACTAAGTATCTGTTAAGGTAAATAAATAGGATTTGAACTAATTTTTATTAAAAACTTACAATATTGCAGTCATGGTACCAGAAGCATCATATATTATTATTTGTTGTTGTTAAGTACCATCGAGTCGGTTCCGACCCATAGCGACCCTGTATAGGGTTTCCAAGGAACGGCTGATGAGTTAAAACCACCGACCTTGTGATTCAAACTGACTTTGCAGTCCAATCCCACACCAGGACTCCTGTATTATTGTAGGCCTGCTAATATTTATTTCCCTCAGAAACCCTGTACAGGGTTGCTATGAGTAGGAACCGACTCCACAGCACATAACAACAACAATGAAAGACTGAACTAGGAGATAAGGCATCTGAATTTGAATTAAAAGCACATGGAGACCCAAAGTACAGAAGTGGGATTTAACTGCTACCGTTGGGAGCACACAGTGGGTCTACAGAAAGAATCAAAAGAAGTAAGTTTTTTGCCGTATCTTCTATGTCATGGAAACAGCATCTAACTATGTGTAACAGAGGATAATAATTCAACATTTAAATTTCGCACCCAGATACGAAAAAAAAAAAAAAATTATAGCAAAAAGGGGCTTTAGAAAGTATCTATTGTTTAGCACCGTTGAGTCAGTTCCGACTCATAGCGACCCTGTACAGGGTTTTCTGAGGCGCAGCTGGCGGGTTTGAATTGCTGATCCTACAGCACCACACCAGGAGAAACTACCTAGTCCATCTATTTTATGCTACAATTTAAGAAACATGCACACAGGGAACCAAATGCCAGGACTGGTACCAATTCTACCATGCCATATTTTGCCCTTCAATTAATATCACAAAATGGTTTACAGTTCAAAGTGTCCTTATTAATTCACTAAGGAGTTCTGGTGTGGCGCTGTGGGTTAATGCGCCAGACTGCAAAGCCATTTGAACTGCAAGGTCAGCGGTTCAAGCTCACCAGTTACTCCTTGGAAACCCTGTACAGGGTTGCTATGGGTCGGAATTGACTTGATGGCACTTGACAACAACAACAACATATATTGTGAGTTCTATAATTTAGGAACTGTGTTATCACTAAAGATTCAAAGTGAAATGACTTCAGGTCCCTGCTTGCAAATTACGTACAGTCTATTCCACCAGAATCTAGCTGAAAACGATAATAAGGGGGAAATGTGTAAACCATGTGATGAGTATTAGGAGTGATTTATACAAAAGATGCTATGCAATATGACTGCGATGCATCTGAATCAACCACTCAGCTGGGGAATAGAAAATGAAAGATAATTAGATTTATATTTCAGAAACCTCATTGTTTCAAGGTCATGGAAAGGACAAGGGACAAATGAGGCCAACGACCACCGCTGCAGTTGGTTGCAGAGATCTTAGCAACTATAAGGTTGAGAACTAATGAGGAATGGATTGTGAAAGTTCTAGAGAGAGAGAGAAAAGTGAACAAAACCCAAGAGAAACAGAAGGTCAGAAAGTCTAAGGCAGAGAAGTTTCTGGGGACCATCAGGAGTCCATCTGGATTAGAAACCATCCATCAGCAAGAAGTTCTGGGTGATTGTCTCCAGCAGATCTTAAGGCTTTCAGGAAGTATGGTAAATATGGGCATGGTTTATTAAAGACTGTCATTTTTGAGGATGTCACTAACAGAAATGTATTTGTTAGGATATGAATTTTCTATCCACTTAAGTGGGAATCTCTCACACCTAAATCAATCACTGCCAGACTCATACAGAAAGATGATGTTGCAGTGAGTGTAGAGACCTGGGAAAGCCGTGGTTCTAGTCTCTCTTCCAAGTCTGAGCAAGAATTTCGAAGGGATGTTATATTAAGTGCTAGCGAGCTGGTGCCAACTCATAGCAACCATGTAAATAAAGGGAGCTCTGGTAGCGTAGTGGTTACAAGTCAGGATGCCAACCTCAAAGTCAGCAGTTCAAAACTACCAGTTGTTCCACAGGAGAAAGATTAGGCATTCTGCTCTCATAAAGATCTACAGTCTCGGAAACCCTATGCAGGGTCATTTTGAGTCAGAACCTACTCCATGGTACTTAACAACAACAACAAAGGAGCAGCTGGTGGGTTTGAAATACTGGACTTGTGGTTCACAGTCCAGTGTTGATCCTATAGTGCCACACCAGGAATCGATTTTAAGGGATACATGCCTACAATTTAGTACCTGGACTCCTGTTGTACCTCTGTAGGACAAGCACTGGACTGCTACCCAAAAGGTTGGCAGTTCAAACCCACCACCTGATTTTTGGAAACTGTCTACAGGCTCACCATGAGTCAGAACTGCCTTGACAGCACTTAACAAAGACAACAACAAATGTGTACTCTTACTATGCTATGGCACAGAAAATGTGCACTTTTTCCTTGTCTTTTTTAATATTATGCCTATAACAAAGGAAGTGAGGAGCTCTGAGCTCTGAAATTGAAAACCATTTTGAATCCTGTCTCTGTCATGGTAGCCTTGGGCTTTTTATTGAACATCTGTGATGCCAGTGCCCTCATTGGCAAATGGAAATATTAACCTTTGCCTCATGCATATTTAAATGAGAGAGCGGCTGTAGTATCTGGCTGAGAGCCAGGAGTACAACAGATTACCAGATTTTCAGAGTCTAAACTAACTTTCTCTTAGTTCTTTCAGTGTTCACATCCCCAGTGAAATACATACCCCTTCATGAAGATAGCTTGTTTACCCGAACTCTAAGGGATTCAATCTGTTGATTGCAGTTAATATGAATGCTCCTCACAGCATTGCCAAGGTTTACCTTATTTTGAGTTATTTATATGCCCCACTCATCTTCCTTTCTAGGCTGTTAACTCCTTGGCAACAGGATTCATGCATGTTACATATGCATGCAGAATATTTTCCTGTCTCTTCACACCCATAGTCACTTCTCCATTGAGCCAATGATCATCCTTAAGGGAATGAAGTTTGGGAAAGTTCATCTTACTAATAGAGACAAGTTTATAAAAATTCCCTTTCGTTTCTCTTTTCTTTCTGTCTTTCTTGCATTCTTCCTTTCTTTCTCCTTCCTTCCCCCATTTTCTAATTCAGTTTCCTAATACTCATTGCCTTCTTCAAGCATTTTTGTTCCTAGATACTTCTAGTGATAATTTTCAGCTCAGTTAATATTCTATCTCTAATCAATATCTGATGTATTAAAAAAGTTGTTGATCTATGATCACATTTACATTTACCAGGCAAATAACTCTTTATAATAAGGATCATAAAAGGCTCATTCTTAGTGAATTTAGCAGAACTGCCAAAAAATGAGAATGCGATACACACTTGCATGTCTGAGACGAAATGTCTGAGCCCTGCAATATTCTCCTCAGTGACCATCAATAGGTGCTTCGTTCTGTTGTGCATAAGGTCGCTATGGGTCCACACCTAACAACAACAACAGCAACCATCAACATGAAGGAAATTCATTTCCATTAGAAGTGGCACTTGAATGGAATTGACTTCTGCATCTTGTTCCTTCATGTTTATTGTAGCATTCCCCTCCCCCCCCCCCCCCCCACACACACACACAGGACTGAGGAATCAGGAATGTGTTGGGAATAAGGGAACAAAAGGATGTAATTGGAGGGAAATCTAGAGTACTGAGAGAGGAACAGTGATTTCAGTATTTGGAATGGTGCTTTCTAACTAGCTGCTGTTGCTTCACAACATATTTAGATGGTACAATTGGCTCATTCTTGGTCTTTTTCCATTTCCCTTCCTAATTGGATCAGTTTTCAATTGTCACACCATCTTTGATTCCTGGATGGCCCCAACAGAGATAGCAAACCCACAAGCAGGAGAGTAGTAAAGGAAGAAACACATTCATAACAATGGAAACAGAAAGTACAGGTGTCAGAAACTCAGTTGTTTTTGGAAAACTTCTACTTGAAAAGTAGAACTTCGGGAGGAGCGGCAAAAGTCTAATGCTTGCCATCACTGGAAATTAAGATAATAAACTTAATTCAACAAGTAAACTCAACTAGCAACAAGTTAGTTAAACCTGGCAGTCACCCAGTCTCTCTAAATTTCAGCGTTTTTGTTTTCTTAACATTTAAAACAAGAAGCCAGTAAATTATCTGTAAAATTCCTTCTTGCTCAAGTATTAATGAGAGGGTTTCATTCCATAATGATCCTTGGTGAAATAGACATTATAGAAGAGAATCTTGCTACCATTTTAAAATCCTTATTAAGGCGACCATGTACTCTACTTATACATAAGGCCAGTTGGCACAGGTATAAATATGTGGTCATAAACAAAGTATGCAAACACATGCACTAGCTACATATGTGGATAAATAGCTGACACATTTTGACATCACAGTAACATTTTCTTATTTTCCATCCAAAATTTCTTATTTTACATTCAAATTAAAATGCATATTTCATCAACTCATTATTTAGAAAGGGTAATGAGGCATTTCATTTCAATCAAAATCAGATCATTTACCTGTGGAATATGTTATCATGAAATGTAAGGTGGGTGGTTTCCAGCCTGCTTGTCAGTTTGCTTTATAGACAACATCACGGAACAATGAGGTCATCTCTACTGTTATTGATTTCCATGTTCCTCTTTACAGTTTAAGACTGTTTTGGTTTATGTTCTGTTTTTTGTTTCAATCTTTTTGTTTTTGTTAGAATCTGAGAACTATACACAAATATAATTTTCATCATCTTTAAAAGAATTGGTACTTTTATTTTAAGAGTAAGATAACAGAGAAGGAATAGCCTAATTAATCCTGTTTGTAGATTTTGGTCATTTTGTTAACATCATCTGTTCGCAGCTGGAAAAGTAAACATTTTTCAGTACTGATCATCACCCCCCTAAGCAATAAGCTGTTAGCTGAAAGTGACAGGCTGTTACATAGTGACAGTTTAGAGACAATACTGCCTTGTTCTGAGAGGTCTCCATTCTGATTTGAAGAAAACTCTACTATCTCCAAAAATCCATTGCAGTGGAGCTCCCTAGGGGCTTATTAATCTCAAACTCACCATCTGGAGACTCCAACCTGACCTTTTGCCTCAGAAAGCCACATGCTTTCTCAACTGCAACTCCAGCCTGCCACTCCATTAAGGTGGAAATCCGGAGTGCCTTTCTTGCCGTCACTGATACAAGGATCCAGCAGGGTCATTTCTGGACCATCTAATAGCTGACCTACTCACACCTCACTCTACAGACTACCTCTCAAAATGCTGTCAAAAAACGATCCCCCAATTTGATGATAAATGTCAGAAATTCTGTTACCAGAGGGTCACGTGTTTTTTTTTTCCCCCTTTAAAAAAAGAAACAAGGCTAAAGAAAGAAAATGTTTGAGATATGGAATACATTGACTTAATAATGCTGAGAAAAAATAATGAAGGACGGGGGTACTGAAGGCTATAAATCATGTAACATCTATATGGAGCTAAGGCAAAGGAGCTGGCAATTTAAATTGCGGAGAGGATGAACCAGGATACAAAACAGCAACATGACTGCCCAAGGCACTCTCAGTCCCTCCCTGCTTGCACAATGGCTGGGTAGATCCATACTTATAACCTTTCAATTACTAATGGAGCACTTAACCATTGTGCCAGGAGGGCTTCTTATATTATATATGCATGAAGGGGATCCAAAAAGTTCAAGGAAATAGCTTGGGAGAAAATTTGGAACAAAACTAAAAAAAAGACCGGGATTTCTGGATGAAAAAGACTGAAGAAACCTGAGACTATGGCCCTCAACTACCCCACAGGTCTGGAAAGGAACTCACCAATTTTAATTCAAGCAGTAGTTGTTGTTGTGTGCCATGGAGTTTGGTTCCAACTCACAGTGACCCTGTACACGGTTTCCGAGGCTGTAAATCTTTACGGGAGCAGAAAGCCTCATCTTTCTCCCGCAGAACCTCTGGTAGTTTTGAACTGCTGACCTTGCGGTTCGCAGCCCGATTCGTAACCACTTCAACACTAGTAAGGAATGCTCACTCACCACTGTTGTTGTTGTTGTTGTTAGGTGCCATCAAGTCAGTACCAACTCATAGAGACCCTATGCACAGCAGAATGAAACAATGCCCAATCCTGGGCCAACTTCACAATTATTGCCACGCTTGAGCACATTGATGCTGCCACTTTGCCAATCCATCTTGCTGGGGTCTTCCTCTTTTTCTCTGACCCTCCACCTTACCAAACATGATACCCTTCTCCAGTGACTGGTCCCTCCTGAGACAATATGTCCACAGTATGAGAGATGAAGTTTGGCCATCTTGGCCTCCAAGGAGCGCTCTGGCTGCACTTCTTCCAACACAGATCTGTTGATTCTTTCGGCAGCCTAAGGCACTTTCAATATTCTCCTCCAACACCACAACTCAAAAGCATCAGTTCTGTGGTCTCCCTTATTCACTGTCCAGTTTTCACACGCATATGAGGTTATTGTGAAAATACCATGGCTTGGGTCAGATGCATCTTAGTCCTCAAGCTGACATCTTTGTTCTTCAACACTTTAAAACGGTCTTGTGCAGCAGATTTGCCTAATGCAATACATAGTTTGATTTCTTGACTGCTGCTTCCATGAGTATTGATAGCTGATCCAAGAAGAATGAAGTCACCATTTGTTGTAGTTTTTGTTAGGTGCTATTGAGTCAGTACTTACTCATAACAACCTTATGCACAGCAGAACAAAACACTGCCCGATCCTGGGCCAACCTCACTATCATTGCCACACTTCAGCCCATTGATGCTGCCACTTTGCCAATCCATCTCTCTGGGGCTCTTCTTCTTTATCTCTGGCCCTTGACATGATATCCTTCTCCAGCGACTAGTCCCTCCTGACAATATGTCCAAAGTATGATATATGAAGTTTGGCCATCCTGGCCTCCAAGTCACCATAGAATGGTCAAAATTCAATGTTTAAATGGTCAACACCTACCTAAGGAGAAATTTGAGAGGAACAATGGGCATGATGGGAAGGTGGTTGGAATAAATAGGAACCACAGGAAGGAAGCAGGTTGTTGAATGGAGAGGATTGCAATCATTGAGATGCAGCAAAGTGTATCATTTATTGAATGTGAAACTGATCATCTTGTCTGTAAACCTTCACTCAATTCACAATAAAAATTAAAAAAAAAAAAATTCATGGAAAAAAAATCCATCGTATTTTAATTACATTTTTCCATGAACTTTTTGAAGGCTCCTCACATATGAATACATATAAGTTAGACAATGAAAAAAGAAGACAGAAAAAGAATTTATGTATTTGAATTGTATTGGAAAAGAATATTGAATATACCAGGGGCTGCCAGAAGAACAAACAAACCAGTCTCAGAAAAAAAGAACCTTAAAGCAAACATGACAAAGCCTCAACTTACTTTGGGCCCATCATCAGCAAACACCAATCTGCAAAAAACTACATCATGTTTTCTAAATCAGAAGGTCAGTTTAAGAAGTGAAACCCTCAGTGAGATGGATTGGCACAATTGTTAACCGCAATAATGAGCTTAAGCATATCGAAGATGATGAAAACTGTGCAGAATTGGGCACTGCTCTGTTCTGTAATACATAACATCACCATCCGTCAGATCAAACTCCGTGACAGCTAACAGCAACATGTGTATATACATATGCATATATGTGGGTTATGAATAGAGCTGAGAACCTTAAGGTTAGCAGTTCAAGACCACCAGCTCTTTTGCTGGAGAAAGATGAGGCTTTTTTTTTTTTTGCTTCTGTAAAGATTTTTAGCCTTGGAAACCCTGTACAGGGTCTCTATGAGTCAGAACGCACTCTAAGATCACGACGACGATGATGACAACGAATACTTACTGAAAGTTTTAAAATGTAAGACTTTATCCAGTAAATGGCAGACCAACTAATTACATCATATCTTCTGAGAGCAAGTCTTTAATGGAGCAATTATTGGCATTGTAGTTTGATATCCAAGACTAAGCTTGTTTATCACTGAAGGATTTGAAACAGATATAACCCATTGACACTGTCAATTTCAACTCATAGGGTTTGCAAGACAGCAAATCTTTATGGTATTGGACGATCTCATCTTTCTCCTGTGAAATTGTTGCTGGGTTTGGACCTCCAACATGTGGTTAGTAGCCCAGTGGTTTTGCTAACCCACAGAGATATAGGAGGACAACAATTGAGACCTGAATTAGGTGACAAGTTTTTCTTGGACAAAATCTCAACATTCCTACAGCTCTAAGACTAAAATTATTTTAATAGCCGTAAATCTAAAAAAACGACTTAAGATGATTTCTGTTAAACAAGTTTATGACAATGAATCAATCAGGTACAAATACTCTTCAACTGATCCTATCTTATTCAGAATCTACATTTTTTATTGCCACTGTTTGTGAAAGGCCCACTGGGCATCAGATTGTTAAAATCACTTAGTTTATACTTTAAGTGTCTAACAGAAACCTAACATTTCAGCTTCTGTTCTTAACCAACTTCACTACTTTCAGAGCCTTCAGAGAACTAAGGGTCAGAATTCTCAGGGAATAATAATTCTTTATTTCACTTCTCCTGATCATTTCTTCTGTAATACCTCAGCAGCATTTTTGATGCTTCACGAAGCTTAACATATGTACTTAGACTCTTAGTGAATCAATTCCTACCAATCTCAATGAGGATTTCTTACTTTTTAATTTGTACAACATTTGTTGTTGTTGTTGTTATTTGCTGTGGAGTCAGTTCCGACTCATAGCAACCCTGTACAGAATTTATGAGGCTGTTAGTCTTTACGGGAGCAGATAGCCTCATCTTTCTCCCACGGAACAGCTGGTAGTTTCGAACTGCTGACCCTAAGGTTCACAGCCCGATTTGTAACCACTACACTACCAGAGCTTCTTTAGCCCACATTATTTTCTTAGAATTGCCAATGTCTTCCCGCACAGGAGATGGAGATTAACCACTAAAATTCACTGCACTTTACATCCCTGGTTTATTCCAGGTTTCATGAGATGTACTAAGTGAGAAATGAACAACTATTGAATATTTCATGTTTATGCTAACTAGGAAGTTGGTTGAGACATCTCTGCATCCAAGCAAAAATTCACATTGGAGAAACAAAATGGAGACTATGCCCATATACTTTCACATGTTGTTAATTGTCTTTGAGTTGGTTCCGACCCATAGTGACCTTATATAGGGTTTCCTAGGAGCAGCTGGTGAGCTTGAACCTCTTACCTCGTGGATCAAACCAACTTTGCAGTCCAGTGCATTAACCCACATAGCCACACCAGGACTCCCATACTTTTACATAGAAAGTAATAATTCGATACTCGATACATGTATTACTTCAGTTGGATTTTAAGGCTTCATAGAATAGGGCATCAATTGAAGCTTTTGAGTTATGGTCTTGGAGGAAAATATTGAAAGTACCATGGGCTGCCTAAAGAACCAACAGATCTGTGTTGGAAGAAGTACAGCCAGAGTGCTCCTTGAAGGCCAGGATGGCCAAACTTTGTCTCTCATACTTTGGACATATTGTCAGGAGGGACCAGTTGCTGGAGAAGGATATCATGTTTGGTAAGGTGGAGGGTAAGAGAAAAAGAGGAAGACCCCCAACGAGATGGACTGGTCAAGTGGCAGCATCAAGGGACTCAAGCGTGGCAACAGTAGTGAGGTTGGCCCAGGATCGGGCAGTGTTTTTTTCTGCTGTGCATAAGGTCGCTAGGAGTCGGTTCGGACTCGATGGCACTTAACAACAACAAGAATAGGGCAGGCTTTTGGTTACACACAAAATTAAACACACAGAGCTTTCAATCTGGAAGTATCTTGCAGAGTTGTTGTTGTTGTTGTTATGTGCCGTCGAGTCGGTCCCGACCCATAACGACCCTGTACAGGGTTTCCGAGGGTGTAAATCTTTACGGGAGTAGAAAGCCTCATCTTTCTCCCGCGGAGCAGCTGGTAGTTTCGAACCGCTGACCTTAAGGTTCGCAGCCTGATTCGTAACCACTACGCTACCAGAGCTCCTTCTCCAAGATGTTGCAGTGTAGAACCAGGTGATTGCCTAAATCTCTCTGTGAATTTAAAAGGTGAAGATTCAGATGTCTTCCTGACTAGAACCGAGCACTACTACATGGGCATAGAATTAACTCTATCTTAAAATGCATGCTGCGGCACTGTGGAATCAGTGCTCGACTTTGAACCACACACAGGTCGGCTGTTCAAACCCATCAGCTGCTCCTTGTAAACCCTGTATAGGGTCACTATGAGTCAGAACCGTTTCAATGGCATTTAACAACAACAACAAAGTGCTTAAAGCAGTGGTGGGCCTGGAGCACTCCCAGAACTCTCTCCATCATAGACAAAGATTCCTGACTGATATACAAGTGCATTTGCTGAGACCCTAGTAACTGTTTCTCTCCAGACAATGTATTTTCTAGATTTCTTGCTGACCATGTATTTATTTAGTTATACCAACACACTCTTTTTTAGGTATCTTAATGAACAATTCTCAACAACATAATAGGACTTCATTTGTGGGCTCAAAACCTGAGATAGAGATTAGTTAGTTATTTAGACTTAAATAAATAATATCTGGAAATCAGATCTTCTCCAATTTAGGTTGACCCTTACAATGAATGAACTACCTTTCTGGTGCCATAAAGGAACTCTGGGGGTACTGTAGGTGAAGCATTCACCACTGCTTCACAGGAGAAAGATGAAACTTTCTGTTCCAATAAAGGTTTACAGCCACAGAAACCTATACAAGGTTACTATGAGTTGGAATTGATTTGATGGCAGTGGGGATTTTGGATTTTCATACAATACTTGAAGTGAAGGTCACCTAATTAAATATGGAATTAAACCATTGCAGGAATTTTCTCCTGACTTGATACTGCAAGGTCTGATTTAGTTTCTTTTTGTTGAAATTCCTTTGTTTCCACAGTGTTGGTATTCCCTACTGAAACTAGCCCCTTTTCACTTTGCTTTGGATTATTTTGTCCAAGATATTGTTTCTTATATTTATTTACTAAAGCCTAAACGTTGTTAAATTGATTCATGTCTGAGAATAAATAAGATAAAACATTCTCAACAGATCCTTTTATATTTAAAATCTATATTTTTTTCATTGCCACTGTCTGTGAAAAGCCCACTGGGCATCAGATTGTTAAACTTTCTTAGTTTCTACTTTAAGCATCTAACAGGTGTGCAACAACACTCACACACAGCAGTTAGTAAGAGAAAAAAATTCTACCTTCTGCCTATCCCACATACCTGCTCCTGAAACAATAAGGTTCTAATCTGGTGGTTTTAGCAGAATCTTTGCATCCAATCCAGCACTGTGTCCTATGTACAAACAAGCACTGCTATAAAAGGAAAGGAGAGATGAAAAATGATCCGTAAAATGATTTGGGTGAAAGTCCAATGTTCATTTCTCTCATTATTATCATCAACTTGTCCTTTTACTCAACATTCTGGGAAATGCTCTTAACTTTTTCCTTTACTCCACTGATAAGTTTTTCAGTAATGTCAAATCTAATTTTGCCATCTCTAATTTGTATCCAAACTCCATTATTACAACATAAGCCACTTTACATTTTCCAATAGTGCACCCGTTTTATCTTAGTCCATCTATTTTGATTAAACGTAAAACCTAAATTTTGTTGGCAACCCACTAGGTACCAGTTCTGGTACTTAATAATGAGTAACATGTGTTGTATTCTATCTCTTCCAAAAGCATACTTTCATCCCATTTTATTGTCTTTTGTTTTTATATAGAAATCATATGCTCATGTATCATGAGGAACCTGTCAATAGACATTTGGAACAAGAAATATAGAATTGTAATAATTTCAGGAGTATGTCTTACTCTTTGTTATCATTTTCTCACAGCACAGTATTTTCCAGAAGTTTCCTTTCTGCTGCTTGTTGCTGGGAAGTGCCATCAAGTTGGTTCTGACTCAGAGCAACCAAGTATAAGGTTCCTAAGGAGCAACCTTACAGTTTGAAGCCCAGTGCTTGTTCTACAGTGCCACACCATGGCTCCTTTATGGTTACTCAACCTTAAAGTGGGGGATCTGTATTGGCTGTATGCTTATGGTTACTGTTTGTTTTTGTTAGATGCTGTCAAGTTGATTCTAACTCAAAGCTACCCTATGCACAAAAGAAAGAAAGTGTACTATGGACAGATGGAAAGTTGGAAATTGTCCAATAGTGAGAGTTGGACAGTGAATAAGGAAGACCAGGAGAAAATAGATGCTTTTGGATTATAGTGTTGAAGAAGAATATTAAAAGTGCCATGGATTGCCAGAAGAACAAACAAATCTGTATTGAGCAAAGCACAGCCAGAATGCTCCTTGGAAGTCAGAATGGCTAGACTAGGTCTCTCGTGCTTTGGACATGTTATCAGGAGGTAGCAGTCTCTGGAGAATGATGTAATGCTTGGTAAAGTGGAGGGTCCATAAATAGAGGGAGACCTTCAATGAGCTGGATTGATACAGTGGCAACAACAAATATTAACATCATGAAGATAGCACAGGACTGGGCAATTTGGTTCTCAGACTAACAGCTTTGCTCTTTAACACTTTAAAGAGATCTTGTGAAGCACGTTTGTCCATTGCACTACTTCATTTGATTTCATGACTGTTGTTTTCATGAATGTTGATTGTGAATTCAAGCAAAATGAAGTCGTATTTACTATCTGATTCCACTCTGAATTCCCTGAAACGGACTGTTTGGCTAAAATGAAATACTTAGTAGCCTTCTTTCCAGGGCTATTAATTTCTTGCACTTTGTGGGGTCCTGGTGTGGTGCTGTGGATTAATGTGCTGGACTGCATGGTCTGTTTGAACCACAAGGTCGGTGGTTCAAGTTCACTGGACTTCTAACTGCAAGATCGATGATTTAAACTCACTAGCTGCTCCTTGGAAACCCTATACAGGGCTACTGTGAGTTGCAGCCGACTCAATGGCACTCAGCAACAACAACAACAACCTTACAAGATAAAACACATGGCTGTACACACACCACTCATGTCCTGACACACTGCCGCTTTTGTGAATAATACCTACAAAAAGTGAAGAACAGGGTGGTGGGGAAGTTTTTTTTGATCAGCTGAAAAATCACTGCCTGGGAAGTCAAACAATCCATGCCTGGTTTTGTGTTTGGTGTAAAGCATCATATCTACGCTGGAGGAGGGCACAGAGAGTATGTGAATTCTTATATTTCCTCATTTCTTTTCAGGACAGACTTGGTAGATTTCATCAGTCCAATTACAGAAACGTCAGAAATTTTTTTTCCCCTCTAATTTGCCTTATTGTTATTTGTCTCTGTTTTCAGTTTAATTGCTTTTGTGTTTTATCCATTAGCATAGGGATTTTAGTCAACATTTTAGAGAAGCTATATCTTGGATTTTTGCCCAGATATCATTTCAAACCATTAAGTTCCCTTCCTGATTTCTCTTTGCAATAGTGAGAGAGAAGCTGAGAAAAAATTTCAGAAGGTCAACAAAATATATCCCAGTATTAGAGGATAAGACATATGAGTTTAGACATAAAGAAAGAAATTTATACAGTCTACAAAGGAGAGGTCTCCAAGGGAAGCTTTCTATGGCATGATCTATAAATATTGTCAAGGTAACAAAATAAACAAAGCAAATTATTTACAGTCACAAAAGATAATAGGACAAGAATGATAGTCTGAAGCTAAGTGAAGGAAAGTTTACAATAGGTTATAAAAAAAGAAGTTTTTGTATGAAAGCAAAACCAAACAATATCACTTACACACAAAAATCAAGATCCATCACAGTTATGAGTATAATATATAGAATATAAACACTTGCAGAAATAGTCAAGAATATAGATAGCTTTTAAAATGCAGGATGATTATTAAATATTGGCTGTAAAAATTAAGGTTAATTCTATGTGTTTCCTGCTCTCTAAGTATGAAATACTTGATGAGATGTTTTAAAATTAATATAATTAGAACATTAATGAGTCCTCGTAACTGGACTAATAAATATTGTTGTGGTTTAGTGCTGTTAAGTCAATTCTGACTTATAGCAAGCCTATATATACATGGTTTCTGAAGCGTTAAATCTTTGAAGGAATAGAAATCCTCATCTTT
This sequence comes from Chrysochloris asiatica, assembly GCF_000296735.1. Taxonomy (NCBI): domain Eukaryota; kingdom Metazoa; phylum Chordata; class Mammalia; order Afrosoricida; family Chrysochloridae; genus Chrysochloris; species Chrysochloris asiatica. The sequence continues at coordinate 27,680,174 of NW_006408533.1, read as the reverse complement.
CTCCCACAGAGCTACTGGTGGGCTCTAAACACAGACAATGTGTTTCACAATCCACTGCTTATTATATGGAGCCACCATGCTCCGGGCCAATAAATAGCATCATGATAAATGGAATTAAGATTGAAGTTGGCAGAGACTTCATTTTGCTTGGATCTACAATCAACACTCAGAGAAGCAGCAGTCAAGAAATCAAAGGATGCATTTTATTAGGCAAATTTGCTGCAAAAATACTTCTTTAAAGTGTTAAAAAGCAAAGGTATCACTTTGGGGTTAAGGTACACTGGACACAAGCCATGATATTTTCAATTGCTTCATATAGATGTGAAAGTTAGACAATAATAAGGAAGACCAGAGAAGAATTGATGCATTTGAATTATGGTCTTGGAGAATATTAAAAGTACCATGGACTGCCAGAAGAACAAACAGATCTGTGTTGGAAGAAGTACAAATAGAATAGTCCTTGGAAACCAGAATGGCTAGGCTTGGTCTCACACACTTCAGATATGTTATCAGAAGGGACCAGTCCCTGGAGAAGGACATCATGCTTGGTAAAGTGGATGGTCAACCCAAAAGAGGAAGGTCTTCAATGAGATGGATTGACAGAGTGGCAGTAGCAATGGGCTCAGATGTAACAATTGTGAGGATGGTCCATAGGGCTGCTATAAATTAGAGCCAACTTCACAGCACCTAAAAACGATGAGTATTGTGTCCACCATAACCTAAATGATTCCCTATAGATTCTGTCATGATTTCATCTCATGTGTTCCACAAAAGCTATATGTGATTCAATTGCACACTTTTCTGTCATTACCAAATTTTTGAAATGTAAAGAATTTATGTATTTGCTTAGCCTCTCAACTCCTGCTCATTCATCAATATCTATGATCTGATTTTCTTTCTCACTTTTCTACCAAGATTGTTCAGTATTCATTGCTGAGTTCTCAGTAAGACATTTACATTCTTACTTTACTAATCTGAAGTCCTTGTTATCACTGACCATTTCCTGCTTTGTGAAGATTCGATTGGAGTTTATGCTTTTACTGACTTTGCTAAATCTCTGTGTTTTTCTTTATCCTCTTAATAACGTACATTTACCTCTCAGAGGTTTATATCATTGTACAGATTCAATAAGAAAATGCATAAACATACAGAGAGCTCAGTAAATATTATCTTGGTTGATTCAAGTCAATCTTTGAAGGCATTCTTTGTTCTCTTTAACAATTGCTCTGTAGAAAGTCTCATCTTTTTCTGTGTTTTTAGTTATCCGGAATAAGATTTTCTTATCTATAACCAGTATGTGGAAGCCTTAAACTTTCATCAAAGTCCCAAACTGATACTTTGAAATTGCCTTCCTTCCTTGCATAACTTACCAAATATTCCAAAAGTATCTCAAACTTAATATTTTCCCTTTTCATAGAGAAAGTCAATTTTAACTGATTGATTATAGTAAAAATCACAATTAGTAGTAGCCATATCTAAGGAACTCTGGCAGCATAGTGGTTACAAATCAGGCTGCAAACCGCAAGGTCAGCAGTTTGAAACTACCAGCTGCTCCGTGGGAGAAAGATGAGGCTTTCTGCTCCTGTAAAGATTTACAGCCTCGGAAACCCTGTTCAGGGTCACTGTGGGTTGGAACCGACTCGATGGCACTTAACAACAACAACAACAATATTAGATATAACTATGAATTATATTTGTCAAAAACTCTGTAACTATTTTTTTTTTTTCTTGCTCATATGTGACATGTCAGGATGGGGGTCACAAAACCATGTGGGAATATAAAGAAAAGTAGAACCTGGGTTCTTCTCCAAGTAATTTGGAGTTTAGTAAATAATGGAATACTAAGTATCAAATTAATGTCTTATACAGTAAAAAAGTCTTATAGAAATCTAACTGGATTATAAATCACTGGGATTTGAGGGTTTAACAAGACTTAATGGGGGAAAAAAAAACAAGCAGGACTTTGATTTTCTATTTCAGAAACTTTGTGAATGGATATTCATATTCTACTTTAAAGTGAGTGTCATGGTTTGTTTAAAGAAGAAAGTTTTAAAAAAAGCAACATAACCAACAAAAAAAACAGCAAGAAAGGACTCCACATTCTCTGAAGTCATTAAAAACTCTTCATGATTCAATAATCTAATCTTTGGACTGTGTTTGGACTAGGTTCTTATGAAGCAATCTTATGCTGTCAGCTTTCAGACCAGATATACCTTATTCCTCAAACTTTTAATAGCTCTAATTGTTGCAATCTTTTCTGTTACAATCCTACTTTAAATCCTAGCCCAAGCAACTCTTCTTCCTTGACTTGGTCTCTGCCTCTCTTTTCTCTACATTCGTGTCACACTCGGTTCCTTCATGTATTCAATCACTTGCCTATTCTGGTTTATCCCAGAAGATAGTATGCAAATGCCTTCTACCACATGACAGTATACTAATTTTGAACTCCTGCGTTAGATTACATTTTCCTCAAAACCCAACACAGTGGTTAAATGAATGAATTAGAGAATGAGATAAGCAATCTATATTTAATGACTGAACCCATAGTGAGCAAATAAATAAATAAATGCCACCTTACAGGCATTTCGACATAAATAAGTCTTCAGGATTAAAGTTGAATAGCCCCACAACCAGAGTTATTGACACTGCAAATTTTAGTATCAATGTTTGTGGAATAATCCATGCCCTGTAAAAGTTTTGCTCACATATCAAATTCAAACCAACCCTCTGATTCCCCAAATTAGCTCTTTCCTTTTCATCCCAAAAGAAACAAATCTGTCTTAGAAGTAATGCAGCCAAGATGTTCCTTAGAAACCAGGATGGGGAGACTTCATCTTTCATCCTTTGGATATGTCAGAGGGGACCAGTCCCTGGAGAAGGGCATCATGCTTTGAAAAGTGGAAGTTCAGTGAAAAAGAAGACTCCCCGCCCCACCCCCACCAGTGAGATGGAGTGACACCATAGTAACAATAGGCTCAAACATAACAACAGTTGTGAGGATGGTGAAGATCTGGCAGTGTTTTGTTCTGTTGTGCCATGGTTTAGAACTGACTCGATAGCACAGAACAACAACAATTTCATCCTTTGGCTTTGATGTTTCCAGTTTAATTTGTCCTGAGCAATTGTTTTATTTTCTACCAAATGGCATTGGTTTCTAGCGATTTACATTTCATGGTGAGAAAATACACAGCCAACATTCATTTGCCTAGAGATTGCTGGCTAAACTGCTATCCATCCTATTCCTTCAGTAGCAAATTACACACTTTGAAAGTTATTCTCATAGATAGTTACTTTCTGATATAATTAGTTCCCTCATTTAACAAAAGATATCTAAGTACCTTTAGTATATGTCCATACTACATTAAGCTTAAAAGATATAAAGCCTATAGTCTTTTAACAATGTCAAGGTAAATAAAGAGGACTGGAATGTCAATAAGTAATTGTCATAAATTTAACACATGTTTTACTAAAAGAAAGAGTGGCTTTGCAGATAAGTGAATGTCAGTGATTTATGAAAAACCTCCTGATGCTCTAGACTTCTCCCCTACAGATTTGTCATAGTGAATAGATGGTTTAGCCATTCCTAAAAAAGTTTAGAAAAATATCAATTTAAATAAAATTAATACATTAAATTCTGTTTTAGGGAATGGCTTGATAAAATTAGTTTCCCTTTTTGTCCTCTAGGAAGCAATGGAGAGAAGGAGCAGCAGACAGAAGCCGCCAATGATGAATTTCATGAGATGAGTGCACTTGCATCCTGTTCAGGGAGCCAAGTGGCTCTGAATGGATGCTGAACACCTGGGTCTTCAACGGATGGAGATGAGCACTCAGAGGTAATAATGTGCATCCAAAAAGGATTGCCACAGCTAGGGTAGGTTAGAGAAAGCAAGTGCATACTCTGATCATTTAATAATATTCCTGAGAGCAAAGCAATCTGCCATGTAATGATTTGGGTTACTTAAATGTTCCATCTCAATCAGCATTTATACACCTGGGACCTCTTGAATGTCTGTCTTTCGATCTCTTTCTCGCTCTACTTCTCTCTCTCTCCCTCTCACTCACACACATACACACACACACACACTCACATCATTCTTGGGTGTTATAGTCAAGGCACATGGCATGCAAATACACAAAAGTTTACCAATAAACTGCTAAACCAGTAGCACTAGCATCCTCCACAATTATTATTCGATTATCCCACAGGAGATTCTATGCCCCTTTAAATCTCGAGGAAAGTGACTACGGTTCAGTGCTTTAGAATTTCCAAGACTTAGATTAAGAGGACTTTGTAACCTTCCTCCCTGCTTTTCTCCTTCAGCATAAAAAGAAAACAATAACAAAATCCGACTTCCACAAGAGTAATGTGGACAGATGCATTAACTATTGAGAAGAAACCCAGTGCATTAGCTAAATTTACCCATTACACTGTCCAATGATATTTGTCAAGTTATTAATTTATTGATTACAAAGGGACATTTTGATGTGGCCATTTCTCTTAAAAAGCACTAAAACAAAGCATGCCAGATAAAGGATCGAGCCAAGGACAACCCTCAGGCTGATACTCATGCTGTACCAACAAAGCAGAATTGCTGACACTGAAAACAGAAGAGCAGATGGTGGGACCAGTAACTACAGAAGCAAGTGAGTTGCTCAAGGTCATAAGAATTTCAGCATTGGCAATAGAAAGAAAACTCAAAGTCCTTGAAGCTAAATGTTATTGTTTACATATGTCATCTTACTGAGAAATGAAGTTCCAAGTAGTCAATTAAAGGATAATTATATTGGGTCTTCAGGTTAATGTGCTGGACCTACAAGTCTGGTTTGCACTGCAAGGTTGGCAGTTCAAGCTCACCAGCCAAGACTTGGAAACCCTATACAAGGTCATTATGAGTTGAAACCAACTCAACTGCACTTAACAACAACCACCGTTTTTTTCTTACAAAATTAGATCCAATTATGGAAATAGTTTTATTGGAGTAGAAACTCATTTCACCTCATCTACTTTATGAGGTGTGTGTGGTATATAAGAACATAAAAATGAAATAAATGCTTTGACACCCAATGTGCTAATCTAAGATATTGAGTTATATTCTGTAGGCATATGTGAATATGTGAGCAAAGAGGTCAGTCTGGTCAACACTATAGGTTGTTGTTGTTGTTGTTAAGTGCCGTCGAGTCGGTTCCGACCCATAGAGACCCTGTACAGGGTTTCCGAGGGTGTAAATCTTTACGGGAGTAGAAAGCCTCATCTTTCTCCCGCGGAGCGGCTGGTAGTTTCGAACCGCTGACCTTAAGGTTCGCAGCCCGATTCGTAACCACTACGCTACCAGAGCTCCTTCAACACTATAGGTAGATATCAGTATATATCAGTATATAGGATGAATTGAACAGAGTGTGAAGGAGAAAGAAGGGAAAAGTGCTTGAACTCAGGGAGAATGAAACTGCTTTAGATAAGGAGAACAAATCATAGATAAGACTGAACAGAATCCAGAACATTGAGGGTGAAAACTCAACCTGTGAAGACAGAGCACCTGTTGTCATTGTTTATTGAGGATGAGAGAGAAATCTTTCTGGAAATGTTGAAATTGAGTGTTTTCAGTGGGATCATCTTGAAAGAAGTTCTGTTCACTTCTGCAGCTCAGAGTGAATATTGAGTCTAAAGACTAGACATAGCAATTACCCACAGAAATGTCATCAACATGTTACGAAAGTGAGTGAATTTGTAAGGGAGAATTGAAGAGAGATGAGAAGAGATTTGAGAAAAAGTTTTGTCTAAATATCTGATGAATGATCCATTAAAAAATAATGACATTGGATTCCATCTAAGTTAAAAGGTCCTGTTCTTTGAATGGAATGGTTAAGAAAATTGTAAGTCATAGATCAGGGGAAATATTTACAGGATGCATCTCTGATAAAAAGCTTTCATCTCTAATGTATAAGGAAGTTTCATACGCAGTAATAAGAAAGCAATTTGATTTGAAAATTGACAAATTAGGTAAAAATAAAATTTAAGCAGATACTCCAATGAGGGTACACAGATAACCTTATTGTTTATTACACATGGAAAGAGCCTCTTCTCTACTGATGAGTGCTTATAAACAGTGAACTGGGAGCAACACTGATACAAAATAGTAAAGCAATTATCATAATAACATATCCTTATGTAGTGTTTACCACTTGTCAGATACTATTTTATGCACTGTATAAATATTAACTCACTTAATGGCTAGTTAAGTAGGGGGTTAATAAACCATTTTAAAAATGAAAAATGAGGCCCAGAGAAGTAAAGTAATTTGCTCAACATCACACAGCTAGTAAGGGCTGAGCCCATACTTAAACACAAGCAATCCATTATGCTGGCTATGAGATTTTACTGCCTCTAACTTAATCATTCAATATGTACAGAGAATGTACTCTATGTATGGCAATTTGGTCCTACACTATAGAATCATAATGACTTGATTAAATGTAATTCCTTTCTTACAGAAGCTTAAAATCTAGAGACAAGCTTCTGTATACCAAATACTTGACAACACCTAATCATAGTCCAAGTTGTGTGACTAGCAAATAGAAAATAAGCACACGGACCACCGTCTTCTTATTTGAAAGATGGGGTCTGACAACAATAATTTGGGAATACTGAGATCCTTCTAAGACTTCCATAGTTGAGAAGATTTTCAGATTACAACAAAGATCACAAAGATGTGAAAGAATATAAATAAGTTGAAACTTGAATATTAAAAAAAACTATAATATTTTATGTTGTCACAATTATCAGTAATATACTGTGCATGTCTTTGATGCTTGTCATGATACTTGTGTTTTAGGTTGGTTCTAATAATCAGTACTGGACTGCTAACCACAAGGTTAGCAGTTCAAATCTACCAACTGCTCCTTGAAAACCCTCTACAGGGTCACTATGAATTAGAACTGACTCAACAGCACATAATAGCAGTGCAAACATGGATGATTCATGTCCTAACATGTCAATGACCCAATTAAAATACCTTCTCATGGTAGATTTACAACTGCTGAGTAAGCTGAAGTAATTCCTGTTAGCTAGGTACCAGCTAAACAACACTAAATAAGAGAAGTAGGTTTCAGTTCTTATCTTTATTTTTCTCCTTCTCAATCAGCAACCTCCCTTTATAATTCATTTACAGAATAAGAACTGTGCAGGATGACCACAATAAAGAGCAACAAAAATATTTCTGAATGAATTGTCTCTAATTAGAATAAACGAAACAATGACAACAACAACAACAACAACAACAACAAAAACACACACACACAATAAAACACAGTGACTGAAGCTGTAACTGTAGAAGTCTGCCTGTAACTATAGTGCCTTCCACTAAATTTCAGATTCCCTCCGTTCTAGCAGCCCAGCCTGGAAGATAGCCAAGTATGTATGTGAGCCTCTAACAATTACAACGGAGGGGGTGGGGCTGAGAGAAGGAGGGGGTGATGGCAAGAAAAAGAAAGGGAATAGAAGGAGAGGAAGGAAAAAGGGAGGAAAGAAACAGAGGAGGACAGAAAAAGAGAGAGAGGGAAATCCGTGGGAGACGTGAAAGACTGAAGATTCAGAAGGAGGTGGGGAATGTAAAAGCTAGATTTTTATTGGAAGCAATTGAAGTGGTTGCTATGAGACGCAATTCAGCAGAGGACCAGCAGTCTGCCCTCCGCTGATGGTTCTTACCGCGTACTAAACCTTTCTTTTGACACAGTTTTAGAGTTGTTTAATATCCGAGCAAGCACCTGACACGGATGACTTTTTCCTTTTTTCAGTCCCGTGGGTAAAATGGAGGTAGAAAATGAAGCCAGCTGCTCTGCGGGAGCATCAGGAGGGTCCAGAGAGTACAAGGTGGTGATGCTGGGAGCAGGGGGAGTTGGTAAAAGCGGTAAGTTTTAATACCAAATTCTGCGGAAGGAGGGATGGGGTATGAGGCAACTTTATATATATATACACACACACACACATAAAGAGAGAGAGAATATATAAAGGTAATGTTAATACTGGCAGCAGTTACTGTAGCAGTTAAACATTGAGCATCTGCCAGGATATCTAAAAGTGTAGAGAGGCTAATAAAGGGATGGTGATGAGTCAGGAGAATGGAGAGACAATCAGCCATGATATAGAACTTTAAAAAGATCATTTTTCCTTTTGATTTTAGGCTTGGCAATATTTACTCTTAGTTTATCTGTCTTTAAAATTATAATAACAACATGCTCTTTAATAACTAGTCATGGTATTAACAAAACTTATTCCTATCCTTAAAATATTCACGTAAAGAAAAAAGAACTATAAATATTCAAAGAAGCAAGCATACACAAATACAGATGTAAGGGCTGAGTTACCAGTGCTGATTACTGTGTTTGTTTCTTTGATTGGAAAGCTTCCTGTCTCCTTTCCTTTCTGTGGTCCCATTGAGCATGTGTGGACTTTGAATGTCAAAAGAAAAGTTGGTTTTTGAAAGGGACAGCAGTCTAAAGAATGGTATTCATTATAGGACCTGTACAGAGGAATTAAACCAAACTTTAGTAGCTGACTGAATGGAAGGGAGATGCTATAAGATTAAAGGAAGATGAGGTTGTACTAGAGGTGAAGACTTCTAAATTTGTTTCGGTATATAAAGAAAAGAAATTGTCAGTGGTTAGGATTCTTGATGGACTTGAAACACCCAATACAGCAATTCAAGAAACGGAAATATAGTAGTGGTTGAGGTTTATTAAGTTGGGTAGTCTGGGACTATGACTATCCACACTAAAGAAATAGATAATTATAACTTTGTATATAAAGATTCCTCCTGACTCTGGGTATACGTCTTTGGGAATGCCCAAGATAGAAAAAAAAAAAAAAATTAGTTATCATGGACAGAATCTAAGTGTCAGAATCCATTGCATTAATGCTTGACAGTGCCATTGAAAGTTGAGGCCGAAATTCTTGACATAGGAAACCAGGAAACTGATGACTTTGGCAATGGATGCACAAGTAGCAAAATAGTGAAATAATAAGGGAAAGGGGAAGAGGAGTGTGGTTTTAGGGGACAACAAAGGTGAATGGCCAGAAAAATTACAAGAGATTTCAAATGAACCCTCTTAATGCCCAAAAAAGGCAGAAAGACACAGAAAGGTCTGACTGAGGTCAGCCACTAAATACTTGCCAGGGAGAGAGAGAGAGAAAAAAAATGAGTCATCTCTCCCAGGAAGGGAACATAAAGCAGCCTTGAGACTATGATTGAGTGAGCAATTATTAAAAAGATTTCTTTTTATCTCTGTACTATAGTGATGTTCTGTAAAATAAGTATTCAACTGCAATGTTAATTTGAACCACAAGTTTGACAGTTCAAATCCACCAGCAGCTCCTCAGAAACCCTATACAGAATCACTTTGAGTCAGAACCAACTCCATAACCCTAAACAACAACAATATAGTGATGTGAGAGGAAAGGAATCAAAACCTATGCATGCTTAGAGAGGGGAGGAGATGAGGAGGCATAAGTAGGAAAAACCTATACAAGGAAAACTATGTTTTTAAAGAATATAGTTTAGCAATGGTCCTATAGCATTCCAGATCCTACCTTTGCCAGCATTTTCTTGGCTCACCAGGAGCTTGGGAGATGTGGGAACAGTGTGGTTGGTTTTCAGTCTATTTTATTCCATAAAAATGGAGATTTTGGACAAGCACCTCCTTCAATAATTCACTAATTTTAGAGGTGATATTAGCTCTGCTATTTTGACCTCCCTCCAGTATTATTGGTACTGACTCATAACTGCCATCAGTTATTAAGTATGGATTCCCAACATAAATGCAATGGCAGTCAGAGTGGCCTGGATTGCTCATACCTTTATTTTGTCCAAAAGAATTCAGTTCATAACTTAATACTTGAGCAAACATGTTTTCAGTATGATTATGGCTAATAGTAATAGCCAGCTTACATCAGAGATGGTTAAGAATAAGAGGGCAAATACATCCAGTTGTATTAACTATGTAAATGGCACACTTGGCTATTACTCCAAAGAGTATACTATTATTGTTGTCAAGTGCCGTCGAGATGATTCTGATCCATAGCGACCCTGTATAGGGTTTCCAAGGAGCAGCTGGTGAGCTTGAACCACTGACCTTGCAGTTCAAATGGCTTTGCAGTCTGGCGCATTAACCCACAGTGCTACAGTCATCCTAAATCCAGTGACTGAAAAACGCTGTGCTATAATCAAGTGTTGGAATCACTGTGATGGAAACACATCTTACCCTTTGGCTTAAATTCTTGTCCCTATGTTTAATTTGGGCACCCTGGTAGAGCTCTAGGATATGCACTTGACTGCTATCGGCAAGGTTGGCAGTTCAAAGCCACCAGTCACTCTTCAGAAACCCTATACAGTGTTCAGTGCGAGTTGGAACTAACTTGATGGCACTTAACAAATATTCATTTGGTGTTCTCAGTATGTGAAATGTCAAGCACTGATTCACAATATTTAATTTCTCTTGTAAGTAAAAATGTTTGCTTTGCAATGAATTAAGACCCTTTTTTATGTAAAAGTAAAGAATCAGTTTTTGTGTTACTGAAGATTTAGCTGAATTCAGGTACATGTTCACATGGGGTCCTGGTGTGGTGCTATAGGATACGCACTGGTTTGGTAATTGCAAGTTTGGCAGTTCAAACCCACAAATTGCTCCTCAGATACCCTATACAGGTTCACTTTGTGTTGGAACCAACTTAATGGAAATTAAAAACCAAACGTTAATTATTTTCCTGACAATTTCAGTGATTTATGTGAAAGGGTTTTGCAAGCCAATTATAGCGGATTATGTGATGGGATTTCCAGGGTAGGTCTGTTGCTCTAACAAAAGATAAAGGAGATGAAATGAAACAGGCCATCATATGCTTTGAGTTCTGAGAATCAGGTACAAATCAAGAATACAGTTTTATGTGACCCTGCTTTAAATGAACACACTATGCTTACAAAAACCTTTTTTTTTTTCCATCCATATTTTCCTAAGATATATTTGTGTGTATAGGAAATTAGGAAACAATTTGAAACTTCATTGGAATAGGGAGTCTCATGAGATATAAAATATGTGGGTGCATAAATATGCTATGTGTCAGAAATGTTAAGACACACATGATCAGGCAACAAGTTATTGAGTATGTTCTATACATGGACCTTGTGCTAGATACTGTGGAAGGGACAAAGGGAGAAAATGAACATTTATGAAGACCCACTGTATGGTAGGTGACGGACAATGTGTTTTTCATGTTTGTATTCAGTCCTCATCAAAATCTGATTAGATAGATCTTTATATTATAGATTGAAATATTAAGTCCAGGGAAATAATTTCTGTCTGGTCACGGGGTTAATAAATTATGTAGTTCTGTGAAGTTGTTTCAAACTTTACTACATTATGCTTAACACCTTTGCAACATGAAGCAAAGAGTTCCACCACTCTGTTGGCTGTTGGTGATGTATTCTCTACCTGTTAAATATTATATTTGGGAGGATTGTTAATCCATCTTTACTAACACTTTCATTTATACACTTATGCCTTTCAGAACTTTAAATTAATAAAATGAAGCATCATACATATTGTCAATAAATATCATTAAGGCTTATACTGCTATTATCCAAGAATGTTATACTGTACTAAGAGAACAGGGAGAAACAAGACATAGTCTGTCTTCAAGGAGCTCATTTCCTATTGAAAGGGGAGGCTGAGGCTCCCAGAGTTGAAATTCATACAAACATGACCCTTTTTATGTAGTTTTTCTATTACTTAACCCCTATTTTCACGCAAGAAACCTGAATCAAAATTAACTAATCATCCAGTAAATTTGATGTAACTTTAGGCACATTCTTAGCCCTCTCTCTACTCTTGCCCCACTTCCTACCATCCTCTCCCCTCTTCAAAAGAAAAAGTCATAGCCATGGTTTAGAAGTTTTGTGAAGTCTAAAAAGTATTTAAAACTGTTGAAAACATTGATCTTTCTTTGTGTTTTGGTATATAAAGACAATTCCTCAATGATAGAACATGCTTAGTGTCTGCTTACTGTCTCTATATTCATACCTGGTTCATTTAGTGCAGACTCCAATTATCCAATAGATCTTAGCCAGTAATAATAAGATTTTATTTTCCATCTTACATTTTACCTAGTTTGTTTTATGATCTTAGTTTGTTGCTAAAATAACTTAAGGGGTGAGTAGTGTGTCTCCTTCTGTTTTAGATAAAATATCTGAGGCTCAGAAATGTGAGGCTATTTATCCAAGAGTAAACAGTAAAAAAAAGTACAAGATAGGAACTTAATTCCATTTTCTAACAACAGTTTTTCTGTTAAATTGCCTAGGAAATGCAAAGAAAGTACCAAAGTATTAGAAAAGAGATACATGTTCTTATCAGGTCCCATGGACATATATTGGAAGTGCCTTGATTTGTGCCCCCTAGGAGTTCACCATCTTATGAGGAAAATATAATGTATGATACAAAATAAAAACATTATATTAGGTCTATAAATGGAAGGGGTCATTAAAACTGCATGCCAAAGTTGAGAAAGGACACAGGATTGTTTGAACAGTCTGCTAAAGGATGTCACTACCTGTCTGTCAATTTGTTTTATTATGGTGGCTTGCTTGTTCCTACAATGCTCAAAGCTATGCCACCAAAAGGGACATTCATGGTGGACAGGTTTCGGTGAAGCTTCCAGACTAAGACAATGAAGAAAGGCTTGATGAGCTACTCCCAAAAATTGTTGCTGTTGTTAAATGCTGTCAAGTCAGTTCTGACTCATAATGGCCCTGTATAGCGTTTACTGAGGAGCACCTGGACGGTTTGAACTTACCTTGAGGTTCAAACCCAATGAAAATTCTAAAGATCACAATAAGATGTTATCTGATGTTATGTTTAAAGATGAAATCCCTAGGTTGGAAGGTACTAATATGTGGTTAGTTCTGGGCAACATTATACATAGTGTCACCATGAGTTCCAGCCAACCACAATAATTAAAGGCTGAATGGAATTTTGAATTTGAGAAGGACAACAATCCTGAGAAATATAGTTGGAGAGAAAGAGAATTCAAAAGGAAGAGCACATATAAATGCAAGAAGGAATTTGGGAGCTTATACTTTTTCATGAAGCGTAGTGGTTACGAATCGGGCTGTGAACCACAAAGTCAGCAGTTCGAAACTACCAGCTGTTCCGCAGGAGAAAGATAAGGCTTTCTGCTCCCGTAAAGATTTACAGCCTCGGAAACCCTGAACAGGGTCTCTATGGGTCGGAACAAAGGCACATAACAACAACAACAACAACATAATTTTTCTTGAAGGCATCTTTATACCTTGGTTTCTTTGGTGTGGAGGGTCAATTAGAAGAAAAAATCTCTGGAAATTTGTTCAACACTTGCCATAGAAAGTTGTACAAAGTTAAACAAAACAAAATAAATAAATAAGCTGAAAGTATGTTATACAGTAAATGTGTTAAGGGACTAAAAATATATTAGAATGTATCCATTGTGAATTCCATGTAAAGGGAAATAATCACATAATAAATAACCACACCCCCCACATTCTTTCAATTTTTCTCTTTCGTAAATTCAGAGTTTTGTGCAGCAGCATCTCACAAAACGGAAGTGATAGCAATATTTCTCTGAGGTAAACAGGGAACAGTACAAAAACCAGTTCCTCCCACCTCAATGAACTGCCATAAGCAGGTAGGAAATTGAGCCTTTATCTGATGGATTAAATGAAGACAAACAACCAAGTGAATCATGCACTTCTCTGGTTTAAACTTTTCTGTTTTATCTATTAGCAGAACTCTGTGTCTGAAAAAGCTGAATAATTGTCACATTGTGACCATGTGTTATCTCAACCTTCAAAACTGCAAAGGCAAAAGAAAAATATAAACAAGGGGAAGATGAAAATAGATATGAAGATTCAAGTTCTTCTGTTTTCATCCTTAATGGTTACCATCTTAATTATATTGAAGGTCATCACTCACTGTAATCCTGTTAGTAAGGATTAGGTGAAAGGTTTGAAAAGAGAGCAGTACAAAAGAAACTTGTCAGTATTTCTCATACAAGTAACAATTAAGAACAAAATTCTCAAAAACAATGCTGATAGGCAGTATTTTCTAAACTAGATGTACTCTGTGGATGTTAAATTGATGAAAGCGAGTGAGTACAGTTCTATGAGTTCTTTATCTTAACAGATAAAAGACTGGAGATGAATAGATGAATGAGCATGGACTGATCCTAGGATGACCCAAATTTAGCTGGGCTTCTTATATTTACTCACTCTCGTGTCCCAAAGTCTCGTGCCCCAATGGTCCATCCCATTCAATCGGTCCCTCATTTGTACATTTACACCACACTTCAATTGTGTGAAGTAGATATTACTGCCTCTGTTTTATAGATGAGAAAATTAAGGCTCACAGATAAAAAGTAATATGCTTGGAGACTCAGAAAATGATGCCAACATATACATATCTAAGTTCAATGCTTACATAATTTTCATTATCACAACCCTGAGAGTGTTTATTTTATTGCTAAGTTTCAATGAACCCAATTCCAATTTAACTGTTTTAAAACATAAAACAAGATCATGTGTACCAAAATACTATAAAAATTTAATTTATATACAAATAAGGGAGAGTGTTATTAAATAGAGCATGAAAGACATGGGGAGTTTTTACCCAAATATTTCAAGATGGAGGCACTGAAGACATATGTATTCTTGCCCACTCAGAGTCCCCTGAGGGCCTCGTTCTCAACTTTAAAAATCAAATGATTCAGTAATTATAATAAAATATTATAAACTGTATAATAATGAAGAAAGTAAACAGTGGGGAGACTTTCAGCAAGATGGCAGACAAGGTAGATGCACAATACGGATGGATGGTCTACAACAAAGATATGAGAGACCAAAGGAAACAGATACAGATAAAAATTCTGGAACCCTGAACTTCAGAGGAAGGATTAGAGAAATGGACTGAGTGCTTGCTGAGAGGAGAAACTAAGCAGGGACGAAGAGATATAAAGACTGATTAATAATGAATCCCAGCTAGAGGCAGTAAGGCCATCTTGTGAGCAGCTTTGGCAACAGAGAGAGGCCTGGCAGAGCACATTCACAAAAGGAATAGGAAGGTGCAATGCCTTCTTTTTACCCAGGCTCCCCTGGTGACCAGAGGTGTTGCCAGCTCCCATGCTCATCCATTGTCAGCATAGACTCTTCTCTCTGGAAAATCTGGTTGCAAACCATGCCAGTGTGAGGTGGGGGCCACCTGCATCGATTTGGTGCCTGGATTCAGGCAGGATCTACTATAGACCTACAAAATCTGCAGAGTCACCAGACCAGCATTTAACCAGTCACCTTGCTCCTACCTACCCTGTGGTCCTAAATAGACACTTAAATGAACTCTAGCAAGGGTCTTTATGAAATAATTGAGTTTCCTGAACACAGATACCACTGAGGCTGCTCTATCTAGATCAAGGGACTCTACTATCACAAACCTCTTTGTGAGCTCATTGGCTTGCAGTAACCCCCAAACTTTTCTCCTTTCTGGTCCAACAACTGCACTGATTTTTTATTTGGGGGGTTTAGGTTTAGTTTTTTTTTTTTTTTTTTTTTGCTTTTATTTGTTTCATTGTTTTAATTTGTATATTCTTTCTCCTCTTTTTTTTTTGTCCAGTCCCTTGAATTCTATCCTTTGTATCTCTGCTTTTATTTTTCTCTCTTTTCTTCTGTTTCTCATTCCCTGC
>NW_006408533.1:27655594-27664326 GCF_000296735.1 Chrysochloris asiatica | reverse complement strand
CCCCTACACACACAATTTTTATCTTTCTTTACTGTTCTCTACTCACTCTTTTCATCTTTCCTCTTCCTGGTTTTTCTAAATGATTTTTTTAAATGTCTTCTCTTGTGTTTCTCTTCTACAGTGTTCCACTTTCCTGGCCCTCTTTCCTCACTCTCTTTTTTATATTAAGTGTTTTTATTAATTCTTCTATTAATTTTCTTTTAATTTTAACTTCAAGAGTACATTTCCAGTCCCTCTTCTGTCTTTTATTTACTATATTCTTCCTTTTTTTTTTTTTTTTTTTTTCTGATCACTGCCTTTTTTAAAAACTTATCATTTTCTCTTTTCATTGTTGGTTCCTTGTTTTTTTTTGTTTTTTTTTGTTTGTTTTTCTGTTTTGTTTTCTTGATGTGGGTGGAGCAATGGTTTTCTTTTTTCCACAAAAAAGGATTCAGCAGCCTTGTCCATACATCCCAGCCCCAACCATACCCTCTGCAGCTCCCCTTAACCACCTGATCAATGATAGACAGCAGTCAACACCAGCCAAACCTACCCTAAACTGAGGTACATGAATGGCAAATGAGAACGGTGTACACACTTCCATTCTTTAACTATAGGAGACAGTTGGTGAATGCCTAAGAACACATTAATTCACAATCATCAAATAAATGCAAATATGACAACCCTACGATGCCCCATAAGCAATAGACAATATTTGCTCACACGAGGAAACAAGAGAGAATGGCTCACACAAATGTCCAACATGCAGAGCCAGAAAACATTTTTGAGAAGGAAAGATAGACAGAACTAACTGGAAAAGCATTCAAAAGAATGATATTTAGTCACTTACAAAGATTGACAGAAAGATCAAAGTAAGCAAAGAAAACAGAATAAACTTTAGAAGAATTCTGGAAAACACACAAGAACAAATGAACAAATTAAATGCAAATTTTGAAACAATGCATACCATGTGATTAAAAATCAAAAAAGATTAATATTAAGATTTCTGAATGGACAATACATTGAAAGGGCGAGGGAGTAGATCTGAAGAAATGGAAGTCTGAATTACCGAGCTTGAAGATATCGCTCTCAATATTACTATACTAGAAGAAGAATCAGAAAAATAACAAAATCTGAAGAAAGTATAAGAATTATGTAGGGCACCATTAAGTAGAACAACTTAAGGGTGATCAGAATTCCAGAACAGGAAGAGACAATAAAAAGCAGAGAAAAATTGTGTAAAAGTTGTTGGAAGAAAACTTCCCTGACACTATGAAAGACAAGAAGATATGCATACAAGAAGCTCAGTGAACCCCAAACAGGATAGATCCCAAAAGAAAATCACCAAAACATAAAATGATCAAACTTTCCAAAACCAAAGACAAGGAAAGAATATTGAGAGCAGGTTAGGGAAAATTAAAAGTCATCTACGCAGGAGAACCAATAAGATAAAGCTTTGATTTATCAGCAAAAAACATGCAGGCAAGAGGCAATAGTATGACTTATACAAAACTCTGAAAGAAAAAAAGTCAATCAAGAATCATACACTCAGCAAAATTATGCCTCAAATATGACATTTTCCAATAAACAGAAATTAAAGGAATTTGTAGTGACCAGACCAACTTTACAAAAAATGTGAAAGGGTGTTCTTTGGACTGAGAACCAACAAAAGCAGACAACAACCTGAGATAACATACATGACAAAATTACACAGAACTCAATCCAGATATGTTGTTGTTGTTGTTAAGTGCCTTTGAGTCAGTTCTGACCCATAACGTGCCTGTGTAGAGGTGCCAGGGAGTGGTTGGTGAATTTGAACCACCAGTCTTGCAATTCAAACCGACGCTATGGTCAAGTGCTTATCTTACAGTGACACACCAGTACACAATCCAGATACTGAAATATTTTAAGTAAAACACACCAACAAGACTGAAAATCGGAATCCAGAGGTGTCCCTTTAAAAATGAAGTTGTCAAATAAAAAGCAAAAAGGGGGAACAGTGTCAACACAAGCCTCCAAATGGCTAGGAAGTCAAGTAGATTTCAAGGTAAAACACACTGTTTTAAATACGGGAAAAAAAAATTACAAAAAAACATAAAGAACAAATAGTACACTTGCACACCAGTTTTTTTTTTTTTAAATAAAGTGGAAATCATAAAGATTTAATAAACGTTGTTGTTGTGAAGTGCCGTCGAGTCGGTTCCGACCCATAGCGACCCTGTACAAGGTTTCCGAGGGTGTAAATCTTTATGGGAGTAGAAAGCCTCATCTTTCTCCCGCAGAGCGGCTGGTAGTTTCGAACCGCTGACCTTAAAGTTTGCAGCCTGATTTGTAACCATTACGCTATTAATGTTGTTAAATTTTAAGAAAATATTTTCTTAATAAAGAATCCATCAATGATGGTTACATGGTGAAAGGAAAGAGTAAATTATTGATGGGCTAGAGGGTAGACACATTTTAATATGGGTGACAGGGCAGAAAACATATAACAAAAATGGTTAGCAAAGGAAAGATGAATGTAATGGGAGACACAGGGAGTGAATACAGGTAAATACTGTTAACTGCTGGTCCATGGAGGGGACTGCAATCATTGTAATGAAGCAAAGTATCTGATTTGCTGAATGTAAAACTGATGATCTGCTCTGCAAACCTTTACACAATTCACAATAAGAGGTTTGAAAAAAAGAAAGTAAACAGGCTTCTGAATATATCAGGCAAAATATTGAAGATTATTAGACACTGATTAAGAGAGAGTATTTTCTGAAAATATGTATATCATAGAGTAACTGATACTCTACAAACTATAAACTAGAAATAAAAATATACCTTATTTTCCCATTTATTTCACAAGAAGGAAATGTGTGTGCGCATGTAAATGCGTAGGTGCGTGTCTAGACCTGTGCCAGGCCCTGAAAACGTACCAAGCATTAGATACAGCTCTGTGCTATCCAAGTGGAAAATAAGCCACGTAACTATAGACCTGCAATGTGATGGGGTAGAAACAAGGATGGAGACTGATACACAGTGAACTGAAAGTAGTGAAAAATGTGGCCCAGGATGTTGCCATCAGTCTTTCAGCTTACTGGCTATAGCAATAGATCTATAAACCAGGCTAACTGACTTTCTGGGTCCTGAATTTCCCATAGGCCATGCTATCTCTCATAAACCAGCATAACGTCTACCTCTCCTAATTAGAAATTGGGCTGTTGGTGGTGCCTGATTGTTTCTGTGTGTGTCTCTGTAGTGCAGTAGAGTTGTAACTGTAAGCAATGACGAATGGTAGCTCTATGAATTGCTTAGACTCATACAGGAAAGGTTCTTACCACTGAATTTGACTATTAGTTGCAAAACCCATCAATGATCTCAACTCAATCACTTGGCTTTGTACATAAATATCAGCTCTCTGATGATTGTCACCAAGCAAAATGCCATCTGCTCTTCTTGTTTGGCAGCAGGCACTAGCTAAGTGGCAACTATACCAAATAATGATTTCTGCCCTTTCTGCCAGTTAATGCCACAGCAACAACATGGCAATACTGTGTGTTCTACTTTCACACACTCATGCTCTCGAGCATCCTGTTCCTGCCAAATGTGTTGGAGGATCGGGAGCATGTACCTGATTCTTACTGGAGTATAGTCTTACTGGAGTGAGGGATGGAACGCTGACCTCTTCTGGGATGTTGTATCAAAAGGAAAGTCAGAATAAAGATGAGGTCTAAAATCCAAGGAAAAACTCAAATTAGAATGAGAGTGCATAGAAAATGTGTGTTCTCACAATGGACTATCAAGACAAAGAGTTTTAGCACAATCGGGTAAGCAGTCTACCTCAAGGTTGATTTGAAGAACAAGGTTGGCGGTTCAAACTCACCATCAGGGTCACTATGGGTCGGAACCGACTCGACAGCACTTAACAACAATAACAAGCAACAAGAAGAAGATCAGTTGTGGTGGTGACCAGAAGAGGGAAGGATCTTAGGTCTGCAATAGGAAGATTGTATGAGGAAGGCAATGTTTGGATACCCATTTCATGATTGAAAATGAAAACCTAAGAACAGTCTGCCAGTGCCAACATTCCACTTACTATACTTTAAAATGAGAAACACGTATGTGAGTATATATGTATTGATAAATCTATGGTCATTCACAGAGATAATCTTGTAGGAATGATTTATTTTGTCCTTCAATTCCATCTCCAATGCACAGTATAATTAAAGGTTAACATTTTCAAGTTTTAAAAATGCCTGGCTCTAAGTGATTATGTACATATGTAGTCCTGGAAAAGCACTGGACTGCTAACCACAAGGTTGGTGTTTCAAACCCACCAGCTGCTCCTCAGAACCCCTATACAGGGTTGTTGAGTCAGAACCAACTTGATGGTATTTAACAACAACAATAATGTATGTATATGCTAAGTGAAATTTGTCAGTCACTAAAGGACAAATATTCTATGAGACCAATGCTGTAAACTTTTAAAAAAAGGTATTCTTAATAAATTAATCCATCATTATGGTTACAGGTGGAGGGAGGAGGAAAACTTATTTATGGCCTAAAGGGTTATTGTTGTTGTCAGGTGCCATCGAGTCAAAATTGACTCATAGTGACCCCATACACAGCAGAACGAAACAATGTCCTATCCTGGGCCAACCACATGACCGCCGCCACACTTGACACCATCAATGATGCCACCTCACTGATCCATCTCGTTGGGGGTCTTCCTCTTTTTCTCTGACCCTCCATCTTACCCAGCATGACATACTTCTCCAGCGACTGTTCCTTCCTGACAATATGTCCAAAGTATGAGAGACGAAGCTTAGCCATCCTGGCCTCCAAGGAGCACTCTGGCTGCACTTCTTCCAATGCCTCCTCAAAGTAGAGTTGACCACGATGACATGAATAGAGTTAAGCTCGGGGGAGAAAAGCGCACAGAACCTTCATTTGTTGATGGGCCACAACTCAAAATGAAGAGAAACAGTGTAAATATCCATTGAAATTCGGAACATGGAAAGTACAAAGTATGAATCTGGGAAAATTGGAAGTTGTCAAAAATGAAATGGAACATATCAACATCGATATTTTAGGCATTAATGAGTTGAAATGGACTAGTATTGGCCATTTTGAATCTGACAACCACATGGTTTACTATGCAGGGAATGAAAAATTGAAAAGGAATGGTGTTGCATTCATCGTCAAAAAGAACATATCCAGATCAGTCATGAGGTACAATGCTGTAAGTGATAGGATAATATCCATGCGCCTACAAGGAAGCCCAGTTAATACCACTATTATTCAAATTTATCCACCAACCACTAAAGCCAGTGAAGATGAAATACAAGAATTCTACCAACTTCTTCAATCTGAAATTGATCAAACATGCAATCAAGATGTATTGCTCACTACTGGCCTAGAGGGTAGACACATGTTAACATGGGTGACAGGGAAGGCAATATACAACAAGAAGGAGGTTAGCAAAGGAAAAATGAATGTAGTGGGAGACTTAGGGAGGAATGCAATAGTTAAAGTAAATAGAGGTAAATTATATTAGCTGCTGGTACATGGAGTAGATTGTAATTGTAATGAAGAGGAAATTATTTGCTGAACGTAAAACCCTGTATTGGAAACTCTATGCAGGGTCTCTATGAGTTGGAACCAACTAGACAACACTTAATAACAATGACTCATGGTGATCCTGTATAGAGTTTTTGAGGAGCAGCTGGTGGTTGAACCACTGATCTTGCAGTTTGAAGTCCAATGCTAATCCTACAGCGAGTGTCACATCAGGATTCCACATACATACAGCTTCATTGAATCCTCACAAAACTCGGCAGGTGAGTCATGCTAATTGTTTCTAATTTACAAATGAGAAAAGTAAGACTTTCAGAGGGCAAGTGATTTACTCTGGAACCCGGAACCATAGTGACTACATAGGACCTTGCCACTGCCAAATCCATAGCAGAAGCCCTTAACTGTTCAAACTGCCGCTCACCATCCCATGCTTTTGATCTGCTCCAGAGATGCACAAAGATATAGTTGTTGTTAAGTGTTGTAGAATCATTTCCAACTCACAATGACCTTGTGTAGAGTTTCTCAGGAGTGGCTGGTGGGTTTGAATTGCTGATCTTGCAGGGTTAACAGTCCAGTGCTTATCCTACAGTGCCACATAGAATAATATAAACTGGAGATTTGAGCATACTAGGAAACCCAGTTTTGTTTTTCGTTATTTTAATGCTTGGTTAAGAGTAATGTGTATTTCAGTGAGTCATATCTGCAGAGCATTTGTAACAAAATCTGGCACACAGTAAGTGCTGAATCATGTTTGTCATGTAAATAGATAACTTTGTTTTGAATTATTTGCCCTTCATAACATTTGACATCGTACAGGTCACTTGAGCTGTTTGAGTCTTCATTTTTCTCATCATAAAATGGCACTAATAAACATTATCTAAAGAGTCCTGGTGTGGTGCTGTGGGTTAATGCGCCAGACTGCAAAGCCGTTTGAACTACAAGGTCAGTGGTTCAAGCTCACCAGCTGCTCCTCAGAAACCTTATATAGGGTCACTATGGGTCAGAACCAACTCGACAGCACTTAACAACAACAAGAGAGTTGTGGGAGTCCTGGTGTGGTACTGTGGGTTAATGCGCTAGATTGCAAATTTGACTTGAACCTCAGGTCAGTGGTTCAAGCTTACTGGCTGCTCCTCGGAAACCCTATTGGGTTGGAATGGGTTTCACAGCATTTAACAACAACAACAAAAGAGTTGCTGGGTGTATTACATTAGAAAATCTTAAATGACAGTAAAATTATAGATCATAGTCCTCGAAATATTACATCCTCATTAAATCTTTTTCCCCCCTTCCATCACTTTTTCCTCAGTCCCTTTCTTTTTCCCTCCCCTCCTCTCTCTTTCTCTGTCTTTTTCTCCTCACTTCTACCTAATACGACTTCCACCTATAGGGCAGAGGAGCAAAGTGGCAGAAGATCTTTCAGGTAGGTTCTAAGAAACTATAATGTATTATAAAATGTGAGTAATATAAACTTACCATTGTATATCTACCTGCTCTGTGTCTGCTTTTGCTCCCTATATCCTTATATTGATTAGTTTCATCATTGGTCTCTGTAGTGGTAATTTCAGTGGCAATAATACTGGTGGTTTGCTACTTATCCTAATAAACAATGCCTTTCTTCCTAATTGGTTCATAATACACACACACACACACCACTACCACTGCCTGAAAGAGAAAGGATTTGGAAACAATTGACTGATACATTAGCAGCAAAGGAACTTTTTAGAAGACCTATGAGTCAGGACACACTTGCGGGCACTTAACATTCTTATTAAAAATATATGTGTTGCTTTCTGCTCCCACCTCAGAAACACTCTACAGGGTCATTATGAATCAGAATTGATTCAATGAGTGAGTTTATGTTGTTGTTGTCACTTTGTGTATATTCAGCATAAGGAACACTGGTGGCCAGTGTGTGGCGAGGTTTAGGGGGAGGTGAGGCTCTCTGCTCCCATAAACATTTTCAGCCTCAGATACCCTATATAGGGTTGCTATGAGTCAGAACTGGCTTGATGGCCGTGGGGTTGGTTTAATTTCTTGCATGTTTAAGATGCTCAGTAACACAAATAGGCCTGATTAAGTCTGTGAACCAGAGATTCAAGAAAAAAGTAAGATGGAAATGCCAAGTTACAAGAAGTGTTCATTCGCATGCCAAGCAGGTGACCAGGAGCATAGCGCATTCCTAGAAAGTCAGAAAGTCAAAGGACAGAAAAAGTGTCATAAACTACACGAGACACATGTAGTGAACAAGAAAAGGAGACATCAATAGGCATGATGTTGTTTGTAAGTGCCTTCATGTCAGTCTCCACTCATAGCGGCCCTTTATAGGATTTCTGAGGAGTGGCTGTTGGGTTCTTTTTAAAAAACTATATTTGACTATAGTTACTACCGAGTACCTGGAATCATTCTGGGCAATTGAAGTGAGATTTCCTAACATGTTTTCTGAAATTTCTAGCTTTTATCTAGCTTCTTAGGTGGGGAACCTCATGTACTTGTCTAATGAGATTTTAGAATCAACTTAATGGAAACAAGAGCTATGAGGGTCAGGTAGCTTTGTGTGAATTTTTCCCACTTCAGTTTATCATGAAAGGCCACACATTCTACATATCACTTGGTTGTTCCCCATGACTGTTGACATAGGTTGTTGTTGTTGTTAGGTGCCATCGAGTTGGTGCCAACTCATAGCGACCCTATGCATAGCAGAACGGAAAGAAACACTGCCCAGTCCTAGTCCAACTTCACAATTGTTGCCATTCTGGAGCCTACTGATGCTGCCACTTTGCCAATCCATCTCACTGGGGGTCTTCCGCTTTTTCTCTGACCCGCCACCTTACCAAACATGATCTCCTTCTCCAGCGACGGGTCCCTCCTGACAATATGTCCGAAGTATGAGTGACAAAGTTTGGCCATCCTGGTCTCCAAGGAAAACTCTGGCTGCACTTCTTCCAACACAGATCTGTTTGTTCTTTTGGCAGCCAATGGCACTTTCAATCTTTTCTCCAACGCTTAACTCAAAAGCACCAATTCTTCTACAGTCTTCCTTATTCACTGTCCAGCTTTCACATGCATATGAAGTTATTGAAAATAGTATGGCTTGGGTTAGGTGTACCTTAGTCCTCAAGCTGACATCTTTGCTCTTCAACACTTTAAAAAGGTCTTGTGCAGCAGATTTGCCTAATGCAATACATTGT
>NW_006408533.1:27652531-27654737 GCF_000296735.1 Chrysochloris asiatica | reverse complement strand
GCTCACTTTCTTGAAAGATTTCTATTTTTATTCCATTGATTCCTGGTGCCTTGTTCTTTGCCAGTTCCTTCAATGCACCTTGGACTTCTTCCTTCATTATCATTGGCTCTTTATCATATGCTACCTGTTGAAATGGTTGAACATCAACCATTTCCTTTTGTTACAGTGATTCTGTGTATATTCCTTCCATCTTCTTTTGATGCTTTCTGCATCATTCAATAATTTGCCCAGAGAATCCATCAATAACAAAAGTTGAGGCTTGAATTTTTTCTTCAGTTCTCCAGCTTGAGAAATGCTGAGCATGTCTCCTTCCCTTTTGATTTTCTGACTCCAGATCTTTGCACATTTCGTTATAGTATTTGACTTTTTCTTCTTGATCAGATTTTTGAAAATTTCTATTCAGCTTTTGTACCTCCTCACTTCTTCCATTTGCTTTAGCATCTCTACCCTGGAGAGCAAGTATCAGTGTCTCTTCTGATATCCATTTTGATCTCTTCCTTCTTTCTTGTCTTCTTAATGACATTTTGCTTTCTTTCCATAGGTAATCGCTTTTAATTTGTGATTTGTATAACCAGCACTTGAGTTTCACCAGCTAGTCCCTATCAGACTAATAGATCTTCTGCTTCAAACTTTATTGATTAATCATATGTCAGAGTTCTTAATACCATTTTGCATTTAATTTGCTGGTATTTAAAATGCTTCATTCCTGATAGTGATGGATGTTTTTCCAACACAGGACTTAGTTTTTGATTTATGTAATAGTGAATTTACTGGAGTTTTGCTGGAAATCTGTCCTTAAAGATAATTTTATTAAAGATACTTGTAAGGCACAATTTTGGGGTCTTTAAGGGGTTCTCTACTAACTAATAAATGGTGTTTTCTTGTTCAAAATTCTACGTAGATGCTTTAACATATGCTTTCAAAAGACTCCTCTAATAAGAGCTATGGATTCCTTGCATAGACCCTTTACTCCAGCAAAAAGGACATTTTCATTTTCTCCCTCAGAAATCATATGCAGTTCTATGTAACTTTCACATTAGTTGCTCTACTCATTTCCAATGACTTTCTGGAATTTTCTATTTATATCCATTTGTTCAAGGTAAACATTGAACATTACAATTCACAGACATTTTTTATTCTACTCAACATTTCTAGCCTTCATCATCTGTACCATTCACTTAACACTGAACATGTTTTGACTCATATTTCACTTGCTCTGTGTATGCACTACCTGTTCGCTATAACAAAACTCCTTTCTGCAAATGTCTTGTGCTCTGTACTGGATGCCAGTAGTCCTCCATGTGTGACTCTTTGGCCCTTAGAAACAGCATCATATGGAAGCTTATTAGAAACATAAATTCACAGTCCTCAGGTCCCACCTACAGAGTTACAAATCTGAAAGTGAAGGAGAGCAATGTGTATTTTAACAAGTTCTTTTGGTGACACTTATGTTAACTTAAGCCTGAGAACCACGTCTCTATATCACTAGCCCTCAAACTTGGTTGAATATTAGAACCAATTGGGGGAGTTTTTAAAAATACTTATGTGTGGGACCCAGCGCTACAGATTTGGATTTTTTTGATTGGTCCGGGGAAGCCTAGGCATTGATATGTTTTCAATATTCCCTAAAAAGATATAGGAATCTCAATTTTCTCTTTCTGGACATACTAAACACACTCTGGCACATACTAAGCACATATTGGGCACTCATGTATTTGTTGATTAAAATGAGCTTGTCCTCATTCTAGCAAATTCTAATACTATTTATGTGGGAACAAAGACATATTTTCCTGAGCATCTATCTAGTTTTGGAACTTCATCTCTCTTCATTCCTTCATTACGTTCCTCTCTCATCTATTAGAGTTCATCTTTAGCATTATACTTTCTAAGAGAACTGAAAATTCAGCATTATTCAAATAACTTTGGCATAAACAATTTTATCAACTTTATAAGGTAATTTTCCTGGGATTATATTTTTCCTGTGTGGGTACCACTCAATTTAGTGTGTGGTTTTTGTAAGCATATTTGATCACAGAAAGAAACAGAGAAAGGCAAAACAAAATATGATATTTAAATTAAACAATTTTAGATTTGATTATACACTGATAAAATAAAGATAATGAAGTCAAGGCCATCTTTCCAGCAGTCATCAAAATATGACATTGTTGTTGTTGTGAAGTGCCGTCAAGTCGATTCCAACCCACTG
>NW_006408533.1:27639089-27646451 GCF_000296735.1 Chrysochloris asiatica | reverse complement strand
GCGTGGGGTCGCTATGAGTCGGTTCCGACTCGATGGCACCTGACAACAACAACAATTGAGAACAAAAAGGAGCTCTGGTAGTGTAGTGGTTATGAGTCAAGCTTCTAACCTCAAGGTAAGCAGTTTGAAATTACCAGCACCTCTCCGTGGGACCCTGATGAGGCTTTCTGCTCCCATAAAGATTTATAGCCTTGGAAATCCTAGCCAAGGTGGCTATGAATCTGAACCGATTCCATTGCACACCATTACCACCACTGAGAACAAAATAAAGAGAAAATATAATGATAGATAGATGGAGATAGAGATATATGAAAACAAAGATTAACACTATGGGATAATTGAAAGCAACAAGGAGGTGAATTTGAAACTGATTAATGCACAGCCATGTAATAGCTAGTGCTCCTTGGAGGCCAGGATCGCCAAACTTCATCTCTCATACTTCAGACATGTCAGGAGAGACCAGTCCCTGGAGAAGGATATCATGTTTGGTTAGATGGAATGTCAGAGAAAAGAGGAAGACTGCTTCCACTGTGCCAATCCATCTCATTGGGAGTCTCTCTCTTTTTCGCTGACCCTCCACTTTACCAAGCTTGATGTCATTCGACAGGGACTGGTCTCTTCTGATAATATATTCAAAGTATGAGAGACAAAGTTTTGTCATCCTGGCTTCTAAAGAGCATTCTGGCTCTACTTATCCCAACACAGATTTTTTTTGTTCTTCTGGCAGTCCCTGGTACATCCAATATTCTTTTATAATGCCATAACTCAAATGCATCAATTCTTTTATGGTCTTCTTTATTCGCTGCCCAACTTTCACATGCATATGAGACTATTGAAAATACCATGGCTTGGGTCAGGCACACCTTAATCCTCAAACTGACATCTTTGTTCTTGAACAGATTAAAGAGCTCTTGTGGAGCAGATTTGCCTAATACAATAAGCCATTTGATTTATTATCTGCTGATTGCATTAATGTTGATTATGGATCCAAGCAAAATGAAATAATTAACAACTTCCATCTTTTCTACACTTATTGTGATATTATTTATTGGTCTAGAGGTGAGGATTTTTGTTTTCTTTACATTGAGGTGCAATCCATACTGAAGGCTATGGTCTTTGATCTTCATCAGTAAGTATTTTAAGTCCTCTTCTTTGTTATGGCAGTATCATTCCAAGCCATACTGAAGTCTTAGGCAAGCAGAAAAATCAGCAATATTGATGTTGATGTGTCATTCTTCACAGTTTCTTTGCATTTATTTTTATTTTAAAATCCTGTTATAAAACAGGATTGACCTTGATTATTGGATTTTTTATCAGTCCCTTAAATTTTGCGACCTCCTCACCCCAGACCCATTCCTGACAATATTTTTAAATGTACCTTATACTTACACACTGAATTCTGGTGTGGCACTGTGGGCTAATGCACTTCACTGTGAAATTGGTTTGAACCACAAGGTCACCAGTTCAAGCTCACCAACTGCTACTTGGAAACCCTATACAGGATTGCTATGGGTCGGAACCAACTCGGCAGTATTTCGACGCTACTTAAGAACAACAACATACATTATTTTTCATGTAACTCACACATTGTTTGTTCATTTTATATCAATATTATCTATTGTGACCATGCAGATTGGGTGGTGAAAGCAAAATTTAGTGTTTCCAAGAAGCAATGTTGATTTTGACATTGACAACTGGATCTCACAACTAACAACTTGCTTCACTTTCATCAGTCCCCTGTGAAGTTTCTTCCTCTTCTCACAGGTCAAAGAGCTACTGTTCATTCTGAGGCTCAAACCAGGTTTTCTTTTCTTCTCTTCATTCACTGAGCTATATAAAACTGACTCCTTTGGCAATTTCAGTGCTGAAGAAAGCCTTGCCTTCTCCATGCTGACAGATTCCATCACCTCAAGGATATTAATTTTCTATTCCCTTGTCATATATTTATATGCAGCTGCTTCTGGCCTATTCTCCCACCACATTCTAATCATTAAAAAACAAAGAATAAGTAGCAAAGCTGTGTCTATAAAATAAATTGCTGATGGTAATACTCAGTTTTAAACACACATTTTATTTCCCTGAGACATAGTCAAAATAAGTGCTATTTATTGCTTCAGAAAATCAGGAAAGCATGTTTCTTCTGTAGATGAAAACCAATTGTTAGATTTTGCCATTGTTCTTAGGGAGTGAGTTGCAGGGGGCTCTGATGGACTTAGGGAGATGAGCATTTCTCCTTGATTGTCAGTGACAGAATTTAAAAAGAAATACTACAGTAACCTTTACTCCTGTGGGACTCAGTTCTCTCATTTAAAAGTGAAAGCAATGAATTAGCTTAGCTTGAGGAGCTTTCCAGCTTTAAAAATAATTCCACCTGCTCACCTGTTCACATGCTTACTGAAGAAGTTTCTTCTTTTGACTCAAGCTATAAAATTATTGTTTATTACAAGATTGCACTAAAATTTAATTATTTTTAAATTATAATGGCTCTTATATAGAAATTACACCACTGCTTACATATAAATGCCAGGCATTGTCAAAGCTTACAGAAGCACATTTTTACTGATTAAAAAATGCATTGTCTAAATTGTTTCTTTCATTAACTTAAATATGGAATTACTAGCGTGATACTGGGTTATTTTTTTATTGATCTTGAATCAAAATTTAAAACCCATCATAAGGTCTAAATTTTAGCCAGGCCTCCTGGCTTTAATAGTATTATGTTTCTTGAAATTATAAAGCACTATATATCAGTCTCCCTGTCATTTCTGAAGCATTTGCTTTATAAGGAGAAATAGCTTGGATACAAAGTGTTTCTACATGCTGAGCTTCTGTTCAATATGGAACTCATATTTGAATCCACTGTCATCTCCCTTTGCAAACACAGAGCTCTTTGATCCAAAGGAGGTCTAACTATGTCTTTCGAGTGCTCCTAGAGTCGCCAAAGTTAATCATGATACATAAACTCAAATGTATACTCCATTTTCAGTGAGAGTCTATTCAGCTCTTTTCATGTGCTAAGATAAACAAACTTGATTTTTATTCTAGTTAAATATATTTCAGAGAATAAGAGCACTTTTACCTAAAGTATCTCAAAATATTTCTTGCAAACACCATAATTTTATGAATTGGTCAGGCACCTATGACTCCTGAAGAAATAAATGTCAGATGTGGCTCTTGCCAGCTGAGTCTTCTGACTCCAGGAATGCCAATTTGGGGGATTAAAGAGCTAGCTCTCTATATAGAACTCTTGCAAATATATAAAATAAAGCAATTTGAAAATGCAGATATCCCTGAGATATGATCATTGAAAGGTTATTTTCAGGACCTATAGCTTCTTTCTGTGTCTCTAGCAACAATTTTGGATATTGGTGTGCTGCTTTAGAATACACATTGGACTGCTAGTCACAAGGTCAGTGGTTCAAAGCCATCAGCAGCTCCTTTGAAACCCTACACAGGTTTGCTGTAAGTAGGAACTGAGTCAACAGCACTTAAAAACAATAATAAACTATTTTATACAGCTGGTAGGGATTCTAGTACTTTTGAAATTTTGATTATTTTTGACATTGTATTTTAGCATAAGGACATATGAAGTCACGGATTGAGGGTATTGTTTTTACTTTTATTTTTAATCTACTCTGACCATTGTTGTTATTGCTAACTGCCTTCGAGTAGGTTCTAACTCATAAAGACACTGTTTAGGGTTTCTGAGTAGTAGCTGGCAAATTTTAACCCCCGACCTTTTGGTTCAAACTGAACTTGCCTTTCAGTGCATTATCCCACAGTGCCACACCAGAATGCCATAGCTACCGATAAAACTATCTATGAAATCTTGCATATAAAGTAATGAATGCATCAGGATATCATTATTTAAGAGCTATTTCATTTATGTGTATGTAGCTTAGTGCTAAAAAAAAACCTTCTAGATGTAGATAATATCCAAGGAATCATATAGAGTAGTCAGAATTTGAAAGCAATAAAGAATGAAAGGTCAAATAAAGAAGACAATTTCTTTTCTCAATGATCACAGGTAGGGATGGGAGCAGGAACATTCAGAATCCTAAATAATAGATAATTCTAAGGTCACTTGTCTTTCTAGCATAGAATGCAATTTCTTTTGCAGCACATGTTTTTCTTGCTATATAACTAAAGAGCCAATTTTGTTCTAATTTCCGGCAAACAATCCATTTAAGGTGAAGGGTTCCATGACACATGTAGCTTCCAAGAAGCCAGGGTCAGAGATCTCATCATACGAGAGGATCCAAACGTTATAATCATAACTTACTACTTACAGCCACATTCACAAGAAGCAAAGGACTAGAAAAGAGGTCACATAAATGTTGCATTACTTAGCATTTAATTTCCTTAGTAATTTTAATACCTTTGTTTTGTATATATTTATAAAGCAAGTCCACAATATAAATACTATGGTAGATAATCAAACTTGTGGCTAAAGAAGTTAGTGATGAGAAAACAGGCAAACAAAAATAAAACAAAAACAGTATAAATAAAGTATGCTTCTGACCTCCAGAGTTGTATGTGTAGCCTAAACTCTTAGAGGGTAACAATTATCTTTCCTTCTGTCTTGTATCACAGCACAAGATCTAGTCCTTGGACAGAGTAAGTATTCAATTGGCATGTTTTAAAAGAAAAGAAATATAATTACAACCTCCGTATTTACTTTTAAGTTGAGGAGAAAGAATTAGGGGTCTGATTAAAAATAAATTTCTGGAGAAGTGTGAATTAAAGTGAACTTTGATGATATCAAAGTGCCATATTTACCTCAGTTAGGCTACATTGGGGTCACTTAATTAAATATGAGAGTTTGATCATGATTCCAGCAAAATGAAATGGGGATTGTAGAAATGATCATTATTTCTGGTCAAATTCAATATGTTCATCATACTGTATTTCAAGTTCAAAAATGATTTTTTGGAAACATTTCAAGAATAATTCATTTTTTTTTATTTTGCTGCTAATGAAAATAATGAAATAATTCAATTTGGAATAATTTGTTATAATTTTGTATCCTTTTCTCTATATTTTATTTCTGTTATTGGCCTAAATTATACCAGTCCATTTACTGTGAAGAAAAATTTATGCAATAGAGGCATTAGTATTATTAAAGTATTGTTAATTTATTATAATAATATTTTTATTAAAGAATTGTTAATGCTTATCTGGAACAAGCATCCTGGATATTTTTCTTTTTGTTTTGCCAGAAATATTTAACATTTAAACATTGTGATGTAAAAAGCAATGATGACCATTTATATGTTTTTTAGTGTTCAAATCTTTTCAATAAATTCTATTTTATGTATAAGCAGTGCAGTAAAAGCAGTTTATTAGAGATAATGAAACAGCATGAAAACTTGCCTATTTCCAATATTATATCAACAGAAAAGGGTAGATTTTTATGGTACCTCTATTGTATAAGTTTTTCATCACAGTACAAGGACAATTTAAGCCAATAACAGAAATAGAATAGAGGGAAAACATATATGAAGTGTGGTGCTGCAGGATAATGCACTGAACTGTAGGTTGGTGGTTCAAGCTCACCAGTCAGTCCTTGGAAACCCTATACAGGGTCAAAACTGACTTGACAGCACTTAACAACAACAATAATATTCTGAAAGTTTTCAAAGAATCAATGTTCATTTTCATATTCCCTATGTTGTTGTAAAGTGCCAATGAGTTCAGCTCTGACTCATAGCTACCCTGTGTAGGGTTCACGAGGAGTGATTGGTGGTTTGAACTGACAACCTTGTGGTTCATAGTCCAGTGCTGATCCTACAGTGTCACAACAGTAAACAGCAAAGCATGGTGTAGGAAGTAATATATTTATTTCAAAAATGAGGAATCTGAGACAGTGTTAACAGTTTGGCTCGGGACTACACAACGAATATGTCACGACTTGAACTAAAGTCTACTGTTCCTAATAATTAACTATTAGCTTTGCAGTCATGTTCCATGCCTATATAGTGATGTTTGAGTAAAAAAATTTGTAATGCACAACAAAGTTAACAAGGATCCATGAAAAGGATTAGAAGTATGTGTAACTTGAGGCAAATGTTGACTTGTAGATCTATCTCCCATATCACTTTCACTAGATGTATGAACAAAAAAACTTGTTATATGCCAAGGTCACTGAAATAATACATGCATTTTCTGAGTCTTGATGCGGTGCTATAGAATAAGCACTGGGCTAAGGAGCTCTGGTAGCGTAGTGGTTACTAGTCGGGCTGCTAACCTCAAGGTCAGTAGTTCGAAACTAACAGCAGTTCCACCACAGAAAGATGAGGCGTTCTGCTCCTGTAAAGATGTACAGCCTCGGAAACCCTGTGCAGGGTCACTATGAGTTGGAACTGACTCCACGGTACTTAACAAAAACTAACAGTAAGGTCGGCAATTCAAACCCACCAGCCACCTTGAAAACTCTATGCAGGATCCCTATTAGTCAGAACTGACTTCACAGCACTTAACAACAACAAGGAGTGGCGTATCTTTCTTTGATCAATACCAAATATATTTACTTTTCTACTGCAACTCTTTGGTGTCAATTTGCACAGGGAAATTTGGACTCATGAACAACTGATGAGGTAGTTCACCTCAAGCACCCTTTAGTCACATCAAAAACCATCAAACTGCAAGAACCATAATGCACAAATGATAAAAATGAACAAATACAGTTCAATAATCTTACAAATGTTCTGTGTCATAATGGAATAGTTAGACGCATTCCCCAAAGACTCTTAGGCAAAGCTAAGAGTACAGAGATAATGTAGAAAGGATATCTGATGAAAAGCACTTTTTAAAATTAGGAGACATGTGGTTTTTAAGGAACTCTGGTAGCCTAGTGGTTGCAAGTTGGACTGTTAATCTCAAGTTCAGTAGTTCAAAACTACCAGCTATTACACAGGAAAAAGATAAGGCTTTCTGCTCCCATAAAGATGTACAGCCTCAGAAACTCTGTGCAGGGTCACTATGAGTCAGAACCGCTATGAGTCAGTCACACAACCACCACCACCATCACAGAGAGTTTAGGTCAAAGAGATGGAAGAACACCACCACTAATTTTAAGTATAACTGAGTAAGATAAACTTACAATTACTAAAACACAGTAAAAAATTGAAAACCTAATTCTGGGCTCAAAGAGAGTGTAGGAATCTCAAAGCATTATCTGGAAGATCAGGTAAATCAATATATATAACACAGAATAGTGCCAGGCACGTAATCAGAGTAATGTAAGAGTTAGTAATTGTAACAATTATTGAAACACATTCAGGTATTATCATAATTATTTTTAAGATAGTATATCTTAGTTCATCCACTTACTGTTTTACGTGCTGGGCTTCAAAGTCAGTT
>NW_006408533.1:27636847-27638989 GCF_000296735.1 Chrysochloris asiatica | reverse complement strand
GTATCTTTGAATGTTTTGGAAAATATAAATACATATTGTCACTTGAATAGGAATTTGACACATTATGAAACAACTTTCACAATCCCACTGTTCTATGAGGAACGTCTTTTTTTTAATGTTTTATTGTGATTTATGTGATAGTTTACATGGAAGAACATTAGTTTTACATTCATCCTATCGTATATCATTTCATTGCTATGGTTACATTCCCTTCCATGCATCATCAACCATCCAAAGGGTATACACTACAAGCATGCTCCCCGGTCATCAGCACACAGCCCCTCTTCCTCTCTGTGTCTAAAGTCCCCAACAGCTCCATCTCTTCACGTCATCGTCTCTGCCTCCATCTCAGGCATCATTGCTTCTCTGGGTAAGGTCCCGCTCTATGAGGAACATCTTTGTTCTCATTGAAACTGGATTAAGTTTTGGATTTAAGAAATCTGCTGCCTTTCCAGGTCTTAAGGAGCAGTGTTAATACATGGCAGGGGTCACCAGTGCCCCAGGATCAACTCTATAAACGATTAACTTTTGGACCATGGAAGGGCCAACTGGCCACATTGTACAGTTCCATTCAATTACCTGTAGCTGTTGTGCTGTGAACTAGCCTGCCTTCGTTAGAAAATGTTCTTTACTACACATCCTAATAGACCTTCAGTAAACATTTATTGATTATCATCATTCAACTGTTTTTTGTTTGTTTGTTTTTCTGTCTTCCACTTCAGTATGAAATGGCCTCCCTGATCTGGTTGTTCAGCTCCTTGAACGGGCATCATTGAGGGATTTTCCCTGATTACTATCCTCTGAAAAAAGTTTTTATTATTGTAAACGTAAAAACAAAACATAAACTACTTGTTATCGAGTTTAACTATGCTCCATAGGGTTTTCAATAGTAGTGATATTTCTGAAGCAGATCACCAGGTGTTTTTTCCAAGGTCCCTCTGTTTGGGTGGATTTGAACTGTCAATCTTTTGATTAGTAGCTGCGCGTATAACCACTTCTACCACTGAGAAACTCTTGTTGTAGATGTAGATGTTATAATGTATAAACTTTTGTGTGTCCTAATTGCCAGTACCTTTCTACAGAGAGTTGAAAGAACAAACCTTTCCTAATTTTAGAGTCCTCACTTTTCATCTATAGTGTCCACCTACATTTTATGTCTCTGAGGTTTATGGGAAGATGCGATTCCACTTTTAATGCATGGGGGCCTGTGTAGCTGTAAGAATCTGAAGAAATGGACCTCATCCTACCAACCATAGCACCAGAGAAAGATCAGGACTTATATGTCCAACTAATTGAATTAAAATCCATTTTGTTGTTGTTGTTAACTATCATTGAGTTAATTCCAACTATTAACAACCCTGTATAAGGTGTCCAAGGAGCTGGTGGATTTAAACTACTAACCTTATGGTTAGCAGTCCTGTACTTACCCTATAACACACCAGGATCCTCAAAATCATTAAAATCCATATCACCTCAAAAAAAATTATTTTTTCATTTTATTTAAAATGCCTTTCATTATTGAAAACACCTGGCTTCAACAAAAAAATTCAAAGCAGAAAGTAAGTGTCTTAAAAAGGGTTAATATTAGAGTAAGGGAATAGGGTGATTAAAAAAAAAAAAAACACGAAAAAAACAACTAAGTTTAGTATGCAATTTTTATAATAATGTTAAACATCTTGCCTGAAATTATCATGACAATTGAATTAAATACTTAGAATCACCATCTTTCAAGTACTACTCCATTTACAAAATCAGCCAGAAAATGAAGCTATACTGAAGATTATATATATATGAATAGGTATAAGAGGTATACTCTTATATCATTTGGGTTTAGATAAAATGATTGCATTGAATTTAAAATGAAGTTTGCTTCTTTAAATATGAGGAAGTAAATTTAAATAAATTTGTTGCTGAGTAATAAGTCTTTAACATATTTTGTATTGTTTTCAATGTTTTTCTTTTGAGTTTACCATCTCAGATTTGATGGCAACAATATCTTATAAATTTATTATATCTAATATTTGTATTTATTTTTACAGGTTTTATTGTGGATTGAATGAAAGTTTACATCATTCATTTTATATTCAACAAATCATATACCTTGTTTGTTACAATGATTATAATCCCCTCCATGTACCATCA
>NW_006408533.1:27620751-27622263 GCF_000296735.1 Chrysochloris asiatica | reverse complement strand
AAACACATTCAGGTATTATCATAATTATTTTTAAGATAGTATATCTTAGTTCATCCACTTACTGTTTTACGTGCTGGGCTTCAAAGTCAGTTTGACCTGCAAGGTTGGCAATTCAGACTCACCAGCTGCTCTTTATAAACTTTATACAGGGTCGCTATGGGTTGGAACCAACTCAACAGCACAGGTATTATGCCACTTGCAGAAAATCAAAGTTCAGAAGTGTGTATCAGTCTCTGACCTGAAGAATATCTGAGCTTTCACTGAACTTGAATTAATCTTGCTGCGTTTCAAAATTATCTTTGAGAAATCACAGAGTGTGACTTTACCCCATTGTTCATCCCCACAGCAAATGCCAAACAAAGCATGTGTCATCTTTCAAGGAACTTTGGAGTCCTCAGCTTCACCCTACTTCCTCACAGCTCTCACTGTAACTCATTTTGTGTTCTTTGCTTGAATGTTGCTTCTGGCTAGTGACCTAGGCAGTAGTTGAGTGCCTTTTGTGTGCAAAACTGGTGCTCATCCCTAGCCTGCCCATAAAAATTCAAATCCCACAGCAGGGCATTTGAGTCTTCAGAATCTGTTTCCACCTTCCATTAAAGTTGTATCCAAAGTTTTAGCCCACTAACCACTTGTAGGATTCCTGGTGTGGTGCTGTAGGTTAATGCACTGGACTGCAAGGTCAATTTGAAAACCAAGGTCAGTGGTTCCAGCTCATCAGTCACTCCTTGGAAACACTATACAGGGTCACTATGAGACAGAATCAACTCAATTGCAATTAACAACAACAACAAATCACTTGTAAGGTATGCTGAGTGGTGTAAATGGTGAATGTTCTTAACTGTTAACCAAAATTTTGGAGCTCTAAGTCCACCCAAAAGGCACTTCACTGTAAAGGCTTGACTGTCTATTTCTTGTGAATTACAGTTCCATGCTGACACACATGGAATCTCCCACAAGTTGTAACTGATTATCTAATCAGTTACACCTGGATAAACACTTGTAAGTCACGCAACAGACGCCTCTACAGAGATCCACTTCTCTCAGTCTTCAGTTCACCAACTCTTGTCTGCCTTTCAGGGTATGTCTTCTGTGGCATCATCTCCCTTCCTTCCTTTTCCCTTCCCTTTCTTGTTCTTATTAACTCTCCCAATTTCTCTCTGCTCTATCCAAAGAGCAACTACAAAGTCCCACTGTTCCTCAACACAGGACTCTGGTTCAGTCCGTGATAGTATTGCATCCTTCCATCAATCCTGAACATCTTAAATACAGTGTCCTTAGTCTAGTGTTAAGATGCTTAGCAAAACAGGCACTTAAAATATGCCTATTGATAGAAGTCATGAAAGAAGGAAGAATGAAAGGCGAATATGAAAGATGAAGGAAGGAAGTCTGAAAAGGTGGAAACCTATGGAGTGCTGGTGTGAAATGCACATGAAAGGGACTGAACAGAATTCTGTAAACTATTGTGCTGATTGAAAATAGATCTAATATTCAGTTCTAATAATGAAACATTGC
>NW_006408533.1:27605861-27620651 GCF_000296735.1 Chrysochloris asiatica | reverse complement strand
GAAAATAATACAAACCCATGTCCATCAGTTGATTCTGATTCAGGATTTCCAGCACCGTAGATCTTTACAGGGACAACATCATCTTTCTTGGAGCAGCTAGTGGGTTTGAATTGCTGCTGACCTTGTGACCAGTTTGAACTGCTGCTGACCTGTAAACCTAGTGGTTTACAGACCAATGCCTAACCCAAAATATACCTAGATTTTAAAATAGTTCTTCCATTGAGTAATCAGAGGCTTACCTCAGTTTGTTTATCTGTGTGAGAAACTGAAAGAATGACGTATGTACTGTCTCAGGGTAGAGAAACTAATTACATACTAGATAAGCTTCATTTAGTTTCGCATTCATTTTTTAATTTTAAAATGCAGTCATAAAGGGGGAGGGGAGTAATTGTATAGTAGAGAAATGTGGTAAATACGTCCTAAGCCAAGTAACCAAGGTTAACATTGTCACTCACATTTTTCCCTGGTCCCTCTCACACTCGGGGTCTAAAGAATTAGTCACACCGAATCACTGCTTCTCAGTCATATGCAAACAATAAACATTCACTTGTTGTTGTTGTTCTGTGCCGTGGAGTTCCGACTCATAGCGATCCTGTACAGTGTTTTTGAGGCTGTAAATATTTATGGGAGCAGAAAGCCTCATCTTTGTCCTGAGAAGGGTGGTAGTTTCGAACTGCTGACCTTTCGGCTCACAGCCCGATTCGTAACCACTACGCTACCAGAGCTCTTTATTACAAAGTGAAAGTACACTCAGAGAGAGAAGCAGGTCTGACTTCTTTCTCTCAGTACACTCAGTGGAGAAGAGCTGGTAGAATTGGGGAACATAATTTAACTTAAAGCAAAAGTACTCTTCAGAGAGAGATGCTCGACTGTCTCCGTGATTGGAGAAGATACTTTGGGGTTGGGGTGCACTGGCTTATAAAGGTATGGGGTCCCTTCCTCTAAGAGTGGGCTAATATATATTGATTAAAAGGAATTATATGTTGAAGTCTCATCAATTTTTAGTAAAGGTGTGCAGGCTTCTTGGAAACAGAGTACCTTTTGCAGTTGTCAGCTCTAGGTGCTGTCTTTATGGGTTGCCTGCCTGCAACCAGCTGCTTCGTCAGAGATTAAGGTCCTGATATCCTTATCTCTGTCTCTAGGCTGTTCTTTTCAGTGTTACTATTCTTGTTGGAATAAAGATGTCCTCCACCCTTTCTTGATCCCTGTTTAATAGGAGAGGACTCAGGGCAGAGGCATGGTCATGAAGCTGGAGTAAGTGAGACCCTGGACCTAGGAGTCCTAACTTGACCCTGACAACATCATAAGTGATATGTCATAATGATACCATACCTTGACATGGTATGATGAGAATGGTAATTTGTGCCTGTGGTTGGCCTCTCCAAAACCTAGGACTCCAGTCTCACCAAGATGAAAACATCAGAGAAATCAAAATTATCAAAGGCATCAAAGACAGGAAAATATGAAAAACTGTCAACAACCAGAGGAGGCTAGGGAGACATGATGATTAATGCGCTGTGGTCTCCTGGATGAGATCTTGGAATAGAAAATAAAAGGCTTTGGGGGACAAACTGTTGACATTTTAATAAAGTGTTGATTGTAGTTGAAAAGTTTTGAGTGAATGTTGGTTCCTTAGCTCTGGCAAATGTGAATATTACTGTAATGATATAAGAAGCTGGAAATGTGGGGAGCTGGATGAGCAGTATACAAGGTAATGTCTATACTATCTTTTCAACTAGTCTGTTAATATAAAACTATTCTAAAATAAAACGTATATTTAAACAATCACAAAAAAGGAGCACTGGGAGATGAAGTTGCCATACCCCTCTGACCCTCGGTTTCTATGTTGGAATGTGAACAGAGTAGTAAATAGTACTTGCCTCTCGGGTTACTGCGAAGATTGCTTGAGAGAATGATTTTTAAAGCACTTTCAACCAAGTTTACTCAGTAAATAGGGTTGTTAAGTGCCTTTAAGTCAGTTCTGACTCATATCAACTCTGTAGAGAGTTTCTGAGGAATGGCTGGTGAGTTTGAACCACGGACTTCATAGTTCAAACCAACTTTGCATTCGAAAGCGTATCCTACAGTGCCACACCAGTAAATATTAGCAATAATTATTATGGTCATCATAGATATCAAAGTGATTTGAAAATTGCTCTATATAAATTGTTAGTTCAAAAGGTTTGGGTCCTGGGGTGGTGATGTAGAATAAGCACCGGACCACAAGATCAGTTTGAACAACAAAGTTGATGTTAAAACTCACAAGCTGCTCCTCAGAAACTGTAAACAGGGTCACTATGAATCAAAACCAACTCGATGGCACTTAACAACCACAACAACTAACCTAATGGCTGGCAATTGACACTCATCCTGTGGCACTGTGAAAGAAGGGTCCGGCAATGTGCTTCTGTTAAGATTATAGCCAAGAAAAAGTTACGAAGCGGTTCTAGTGTGTCAGGACTGACAGGAGAGCAATGGATTTTGTCCCTGGGTAGAACAAGCGGTTTATATAAATTTGTTGTTGTTGTTGTTGTTGTTAAGTACTGTCGAGTTGGTTCTTATATAAATTTACTAGCCCACAATTTGGTGCTTTGAACCTACCAAGCAGCACTATGGAAAACAGATGTGGTAATCTGCTTCCACTAAGATTACAGTCAAGAAAACCCTTTGGAGCAGTTCTATTCATGGGGTTGCTATGAGTCGGAATCAACTTTGTGGTAATGAGTTTGCTTTTCTTTGGTTTTACAAATACAACATGTACATTTTAAAAGTTGGGATTCAAGCAATATTATAATTATTATTTGAAGTGACTTTATATAAAAAAATATGCTCGAAGGCCAAAAGATTAAAATTCTTTAAGGCCTTCTAACTGGTATTTATGCAAATTCACTAGTAGAGCTGAATATAATGATTATTATATTACTGAGAGGAACTGGATTGCATTTATTACATAACAGGAATTGTAATACGTCACATGAACTTCTGGTAATTTGCTAATAAGCATTATCATTTTGTAAAAAGAGAATTGCAGGTTCATTAAAGCTACAGTGACCATCTGCTCAGATTTCCCTAGGCATTTGGTTTTTTACTGCTGTCCTGGTTTGACTTGTAAAGGCAGGCTTTTTCATTCTCATAATTGTCCTAATTTGGAATGTGAATCACATGATCATTCATTAAAAAAAAGAAACTCTGGGAAAAGTATGCACGACATGGTAGGAGTAAGAATCTCATCTACTTTAAGCAGTTGGGTGGCAGTGAGTGATATTAAGTCAATCAACAAACCCCCAAACCTGGCCTTGGGTTACAGTTTCCTCTGCATTAAATTGGTGAACTCAGCTTACCTTGCTATGTTTTTGACAGAAGCATATGATGGGTTCTGAGATGTAAAAAGAGTGATTCGGTGTCGATGCAGATTTTTCAAATTTGGTAGAACAAAACTAAGCTTTAGGAAATCACAAAGGGAAAGCTGGGGAAAGTGGAGTTGGGAAGGCACAGAGGTAGGCCATTTTTTTCATTAACTTGAGATAATTCCAACTGCACATCTGGGTCAGTGAGATCAAGCATCTAAGTGTTGCCCAAAAATCTTCCTGCAGGCAGGACTTCAAAGCAAAATTCAGAAGCAATAGATGGAAGACAGAATAGTATGAGCAACAGGAAACTATTGAATTCAGATCTTAGATGTGTCACTAACAAGGTTTGTAGCCTTCAGCAAAACACTTAAAATCTCAGCCTTCTTGTCTGTAGAATGGGAATAAGAATGCCTGTCTTTGCAGAGTCAGTGTGAGGAATTAGGTGAATTCTCTAACCAAGGATGGTGGTCTGACCCTATAGTAGGAACTGGAGAGAAATTGGTGACCTAAAACTCAATGAGACACAGAGGTCTTTCTAAGCATCATTGTTGTTGTTAAGTGCCGTCAAGTCATAGCAACCGAGGAGTGGTTGGTGGATTTGAACAGACAACCTTATGATAGCAATTCAGTGCTTATCCTACAGCACTAAACCAGGAGTACGAGAAAATTAAGAACTGAGTGTGAGTACTGCGTGGAATTTTAGTCTTGGATGCTTCAGCTCAGTTCACTGAATAATTTTTTGAAGTGGAAAGTTGTTCATTCAACTACTATGTCTACAGAGCAATTTTCACCACATGTGATGACAATGAGTGAGATTTACAGTCATTGTGACAGGACCCAGACACATGACCAAAGGCAATTTTACCAGTGGAAGCCACAGACTACCAATGCTCAGACATCTGCACAGCACTCTAATTTGACAAGAGCTCTGAAATCCAAAGACAGGAGATAGCTCTATTTCTTTGTAGGTTAGAAGTTCAATAATGACAAACTCACCGACTTATAGTGAGCCTGATAAAATCAGAATTATAGACTCCAAATTTCTCTTACAACAAAGTATCTCAGTAGCATGTTTGGATGTCTTACTAGAGCTGATAAAACAGAGTAGACAAACAGTACTGACTTGGAAAGTGAGGAAGAAACACTCTCTTTTGGCCTCATCTGTAATCATCCAGGTAGTCACTTTGGCACCCACTTGATGGCTTTAGGTATTATCAGAGCACAACTGACAGATGGTGCTTTTCTATGGAAGACAATGGAAATGATGCAGTGTTTCTAATACTA
Source organism: Chrysochloris asiatica (assembly GCF_000296735.1). Classification (NCBI taxonomy): domain Eukaryota; kingdom Metazoa; phylum Chordata; class Mammalia; order Afrosoricida; family Chrysochloridae; genus Chrysochloris; species Chrysochloris asiatica. The sequence continues at coordinate 27,616,017 of NW_006408533.1, read as the reverse complement.
TGAAAATACAGGAGTGGTAGACGTGTGATCATTTATTTGGCCACCAATATGGTGGAAATTAAACAAAAAGCAAAAACAAAATACAAATATACTGTACCCTATAAACCTTTCTGGTTTGTCAGTTTAATCTTTATTTCAATCTTATTAGTAAAAGAACATGAGGCTACTCAGATCCAACATTAACTAACAGGGAGCCACAAGTGAATTTTACAAGCCCACTTTTAATATTTTTTTGCTTTGGTTCTTCATTTGAAAAATTAGAAAATTGAATTAGATGATTTGTAAGTCTCTATATTATTATAAATAACATGACTACCCCTTGGAATGATATCTATAAAGCAACTGCAGGAGACTTGTTTTCTTTTTAAATGAAACAAATTATCTTTGATGTTTGCCCAAGAAAGAAAGTGCTAAGTGTCCAAACAGACTGTAATTTGTCTGACACTGCTCTCTCCTGTCACCAGACTTATATTTAATTACGGTACAGATCATGCAGCCCAGCCAGGGCACATCCTTTAGAGTGCCAATGTTCTTTGTTCTGATACCCTGAGCCAAACATTGGCCCCTCTAGGATCAGCAGATGCCCTCAAACAGAAGATTGATGCAGCTGAAACGAAAAGGACAGAGTCATAGAGAAGCAACTCAGAATAATATAAAGAAATAAAATCTGAGACACTGTTCTTAACTTTCCTGGGTCCAAAACACCATGGATAATAATGTCTGGAGGAGCAGGAATATAAGATGGTCCTAACATTCCCCCGCAACCTCCGCCATTTTGCTTGAATTCTGCATGACTGTTTTTCTCCTTTGGGAAGAAGTTAGGGTCTGCAAGATAGTATGTGGAGCCCCTGATATTTAGTAGGGATATGGCAGAACTGGACTTAAAGGAACTTGCAGAAGACTTGGGAATGTATGTTGCATCTTTATTAATAGAGTCTAGAGTTTCTGGAAGTGTGAAGCTATAGATTTATGGGGACTTTCTTGCATTAGGACTTTCTTGTAAAGAGGGAGATTTTGTTGCATCTGGAGGGATGATTATTATAGTTGTTTAGTGCCATTGAGTTGGTTCCGAATCATAGTAACCATGTGTAGAGTTTCTGAGGAGTGACTTGTGAGTTTGAACTGTCAACCTTGTGGTTAGCAGTCCCATGCTTATCCTACAGTGCCACACCAGGAAGGCGGATTAACTGAAAGGAAATAGGTAGAGCCTTCCAGCTGGGCTTGGTCAAAGGTACAGAATCAAGACTACAACTGGCATGCGGAATGATCAGCAAGGAAATGGGTCAGCCATGGGAGGGCTCAGACTTTGTGAGAGTGGAGATATTGCTGGAGAAATGGGCTCACTCCAGCTTATGGAGTTATTTGAAAAAAACCATTCAGGGAGACTACAAGTAAGCAAATTAACAAATGCAAAACAATTACTCTCAGGTATAACTTAAAGCAGAAAACTTTTCTCTCCATTACATACAATATGGTAAGATTGAATTGGAGACGGACGGGAAATTAGAGGGTTGTCCTTGTTTGTTGTTGTTGTTAAGTGCCATAGAGTTGGTTCTGACTCATAACAACCCTGTATAGGGTTACTACTAAGGAGTGGCTGGTGAGCTTATCCTTGTTTGTTGTTGTTAAGGTTGTTAAGTGCACTAAGGAGTGGCTGGTGAGCTTATCCTTGTTTGTTGTTGTTGTTGTTGTTAAGGTTGTTAAGTGCTGTTGAGTCTATTTTGATCCATAGCGACCCTGTATAGGGTTTCCAAGGAGCAGCTGATGAGCTTGAACTACCGACCTCACAGTTCAAACATCTTTGCAGTCTGATGCATTAGCCTACAGCACCACACCAGGACTCCTATGCTTGTTTGTTGATGTTGCTATTAAGTGCCGTCAAGTTGATTCTGACCCATAGTGACCCTGTATAGGATTTTCAAGGAAAAGTTAGTGAGCTTGAACCACTGACCTTGCAGTTCTAATGACTTTGCAATCTGATGCATTAGCCCACAGCACCGCACCAGGACTCCTATCCTTGTTTGCTGTTGTTGTTATGTGCCGTGGAGTCGGTTCCGACTCATAGCAACCCTGCACAGGGTTTCCGAGGCTGTAAATCTTTAAGGGAGTAGAAAGCCTCATCTTTCTCCCAAAGAACAGCTGATAGTTTCGAACTGTTGACCCTGAGGTTCGCAGCCCAATTCGTAACCACTACGCTACCAGAGCTCCACCCTTATACAGAAATTGTGGCAGCAGCAATTGGCTCAAACTTAACAATGACAATTAGGATGGCGCAGGACCGGGCAGTCTTTCATTCTGTTCTGCATAAGGTCCCTGTGTGTCAGAAGTGACTCGATGGCACCTAACACTTGGAAGGTGAGCATAATGAACATAGAGAAACTATCTTGGAGGGAAACAAGGACTGTCTGAAATATAAAAATGTTTTACTGAATTTGAAGATTTGATGGCAATAATGTGAAGAAATACGCATTGAATTTTTATCCACTTTGCATGGAAAAACAGAAACCTAGTGCCATTTTATCTTTAGTCCAATGTCCTAGAAAAAAATGTTACATACTATCTACTCTTTGCAGTACTGTCTTGAACTCCAATTCTATCTCAAAAGGAATGCATTGGGAAAACACACATACATTTTACTTTTTTAGGATGTAGAAATAGACATGGTAATGGGTGGTGGTAAAAATAGCTACATGTCAAATAAGTGAAGGGTTATAAAGAACAAGAAAAAAGAAGACTTGTTATATTGCTTATGTTGCCATTTAAATCCAGAAGTAGCTTGCAGTTAGCTCAAGATGTCCATTTGGTGGCTTTACTTGTCATCAGAGTTCAGTTTAACAATGATGCTTGGAGAGCCTGCCAGTCTGTAGAAGAAAAGGGACACATTTCGTCAGAAATTAGATTTTATTTTCCTTACCCATAACCAAACACCTTGTGGGAGTGAGTCATCATGCCTAGGGGCTCAGAGCCATCATATTAGGGGACACCATGGTCAAATGGTATAACATTAGCCACATAAAATTATTCTACATCCTATTATGGTGAGTGGTGGTGGTGGTGGTTACGTGCTGTAGAGTCTGTTCCAACTCAGAACGACCCTGTACAGGGTTTCTGAGGCTGTAAATCTTTACAGGAGCAGAAAGCCTCATCTTTTTCCCACAGAACAGCTGGTAGTTTCGAACTGCTAACCTTAAGGTCCGCAGCCCGATTTGTAACCACTATGCTACCAGAGCTCCTTGGTGAGTAGTGATCTTAAAAATTTGTGAGCAGCCAACTATTTGTCTCTTCCTATCTGGTAGCGTAGTGGTTACGAATCGGGCTGCGAACCTTAAGGTCAGCAGTTCGAAACTACCAGCCGTTCCGCGGGAGAAAGATGAGGCTTTCTACTCCCGTAAAGATTTACACCCTCGGAAACCCTGTACAGGGTCGCTATGGGTCGGAACTGACTCAACGGCACTTAACAACAACAACAATCTGAAATCCTGAAGTGGAACTGTTCGATAAGCACTGAACTGCTAACTACAAGGTCATCGGTTCAAACTCACCAGCAGCTCCTCAAAAATCCTATACAGTGTTGCTATAAATTGGAAGGCACTTAACAACAACAACAACAACAACATCTAGAACAAAGAGTGAAGAAAATCAAAGTCACAAAGAAATTATTAGTCCAAAGGATTAATGGACCATATGAAACCCAGCTTCCATGACCTTTAGATTAGAAGAACGAGAAGGTGCCCAGCTGCTGCTGTTGACCACTCTGACAAGGAACACAATAGCGGGTACTGGATAATGTGGGGGGGAAATGTGACAGCAGATTCAAAATCATAAAGAAGACCAGATTTACTTAGTATGATAAAGATTTTGGAACCTAAATCTACTGTTCTTAGATATTCTTCATGCCTGGAACTGAACTCATTCCAGAGGTTCAACATTTAGCCAAACAATCGACAGGACTATCAGGTGAACAATACCATTAGGAGGATAATTAACTCCTTAGGACAATCAACCCTAAGAGATCAAAAGGACAGCATTTACTTAGGGATAAAGCTCTGAGGGCAGCAAGGAATTTGAAAGAAGGATGAATGGAAATGATAAAAACTCAGGGAGAAAGGAAAAAATGTTACTACTTGTAGAGATTCAACTCAATGTTACAAGACACAATGTATATGAATTGTTGAATGGAAAATAAATTTGCTCAGTAAACTTTCTTTCAAATCACAATAATTTTTTTTAAAAAGAAAAGGTTTTCTTTGTTCCAGTGAAAAGACCAGGATGATGTATGTTTTCTTGATGTCTGTTCATTGGCTCACCAACATGTTGCTGTTGTTGTTGATAAGTATTGTTGAGTTGATTCTAACCCATAATGACCCTGTATAGGATTTCCAGTAAGCAGCTGATGAGCTTGAACCACTGACCTTGCAGTTCAAACGACTTTGCAGTCTGATGCATTAGCCCAAGTGCCACACCAGGACTACGCCCACCATTATAGTAGATTATAAAAAATAATAAATAAATAAAGTTAATTATACTGTACTCAACAAAGCTTTCTGATTTGTCACTTTAATTTCAGTTTCCAATCTTATGTCAAAATTAACAGGAGGTTACTTAGCTCCAGTACCGCACCTTCCCTACAATGTAAATTACAATAAAAATTTCTGAGGCAGAAAAAAGTTTTCAGTTCTATTAACAAACCTATACAGGGTTGCTATGAGTCGGAACCGACTCAACAGCACACAACAGCAGTCACTATTGTATATTAAGTTTGATATATAGCAGACGGTCAATAAGTATTTGTTAACTAAAAGTACAACAAATTTCAGGGAAAGTCGGCAATTCTGATAGATGGGACTACTCATACGCACTTAATGAACTGTAGAAATCAGAATCACCATGTTTTGGTGGCTCTGGTGATTCTGTCACAATTTTGTATGTCCTTGTCTCACTCCTCCTGCTTTAAAATTTTTACAGGAAGAAATCATATATTCTCACAATCCAAATAATATGAAGCTCTAAGAACCACATTACAAAGTAGAGGAAATTGAATAGTACTTAGATACTATCACAGAAGGAACCTTTCTAGGAATGCCAAAAACTCTTGAAAGTCAGACCTGTGCTTAATTGTCTTCCATCTCAGCTTCTTTCTATTGAATTGGCTCCCCATATTAAAATGACAAAAATGATATTCAGTATTTCAGGATTTTGCAAATATCCTTTTACTCGCTAAAGCCAGAAAGGAAATGAGCTTTGGATTCATACAAAATTCAATCATCTTCAAAAAGCCCATTTTCCTCAACCCTTTCCTTTTTATCTAATGTGCCTTGAAAATAGCTAGGCATTGCTGCTCATCTGATGAGGCTGACAGAGTTCGTAGGTGAAGGGAGAATGAAAGTTTGTGACGAGAGGCAAAATGGCAACATGATTGAATGGTGGTTGCAGCCACAATTCCAACTGTGGTTAAAATATGATGAAAATAAACACATGTAGAGTTAGGCTAAGAAAACAAGTAACAACTTTAAGAAAATGTATGGGAATGACATGTTTAAAATTGTGTGGCTTAGTCCTGTTGCAGCATTATAGGGTAAGCACTGAACTGCTGACCTCAAGGTTGGTAGTTCAAACCTGCCAGTTGCTTCTTGGAAACTGAAGATACCCAGGGTACAGGGTTGCTATGAGTCAGAAACAACTTGAAGGCACTTAACAACAACAACAACAACAACAACAAAAACAGTGATTAAAAGGTTTAAGGCATTGAATATACCCAGGTCTGACTATACTTAAGTCTCTTACATTTTCTAAATTAAATAAGCATTAACATTTACAGAAGAGCTTATTTCTTGACAAGGAATACATCTTTATGGACACACAAAGAAAGAAAATTTTCTTGTCCATAATTTCTGTTCATATTCCTGCGGACTACAAACCACTTTTCATTGTCTGGACCATGTATAGATATGGGTGCGTTTAATAATAGGTTTCTCAGTGATAATGGTGGTGCATTAAAAAAAGAAACATGGTTACTGATTTGAAAATTAAATATACCTAGAGAGGATCTAAGCAAGTTGCCAAAACACGATCTGCGAATTTAAACATGAACAAAAATAAGTATGGTAAATAACTTAAAACAATTTGTGTTGTTGTGTTGTTATTAGGTGCCAGCGATTCAGATCCAATTCATAGTGACCCTGTGTATTACAGAATGAAATACTGTGCAGTCCTGCATCATCATCACGATAGTTATTACGCATAAGCCAATTGCTGCTGCCACTGTGCCAATCCCATTGCTGGGAGTCTTCCTCTTTTCCATTGACTCTCCACTTTACCAAGCACGATGTCCTTTGCTAGGGTCTACTCCCTCCTAACAATATATCTAAATGAAGATGATGAAGTCTAGCCATCATGGATTCTAAGGAGCATTCTGGCTGTACTTCGTCCAATACAGATTTGTTTGTTCTAGAAATCCAAGATACTTTTAATAGTCTTCTCCTACACCATAACATAAATACACTAATTCTTCTATGGTCTTCTTTATTCATTGTCCAACTTACATATGCATCTGAGACTATGACCATGGCTTGAGTAAGGCACACCTCAGTTCTCAAATTGATATATTTGCTTTTGAATACTTCGAAGATGTCTTGTGCAGGAAATTTATTTAATGCAATACATCATTTGATTTCTTGACTACTGCTTCCATGAGTATTGATAGTGTATCCAAGAACAATGAAGTCCTTGACAACTTTAATCTTTCCACCATTTATCATGATGTTATTTATTAGTACAGTGTTGAGGGCTTTTGTTTTGTTTATATTGAGGTACAACCCCTATTGAAGGCTATGGACTGATCCTCATCATTAAGTATTTTAAAGTTCTCTTCACTTTCAGCAAGCAAAGTTGTATCATCCACATATCACAGAATGAGTGTTCCTCTTATCCTGATGCATGCTCTTCTTCATATGATGCAGTTTCCAGATTATTTGCTCAGCATACTGATTAAATAAGTATGGTGAAAGAATTCAACAATGGTGCACACTCGTTCTAATTTTAAACCATTCATTATCCCTTTGTTCTGTTCAAACAACTGCCTGTTGCTCTATATATGGTTTCCTCTTGAGCACAATTAAGTGTTTTGGAATGCCTATTTTTTCTATGTCATCCATAATTTGTCATGATCCACACAGTGGAAAGCCTTTATATAGTCAAGATAGCACAGGTAAATGTGTTTCTGGTATTCTCTGCTTTAAGCCAAGAGCCCTCTTATATCAGCAACGATATTCCTTGTTCCATGTCCTCATCTGAATCCTGTTGTAACCTCTGACAGTTCTGTCAATGTACTGGTACAGCCATTTTAAAAATTATCTTTGTAAAACCTTTACTCATGTGTGCTATTAATGGTATTGCCCCATCATTTCTGTTTGGTCACTTGTCTTGAAATGGGCATAAATATGGATCTCTTCCAATCAGTTGGCCAAGTAGCCATCTTCCTAATTCCTTGCCATAGGTAAGTGTCAGCCTCCAGTGCTGCATCAGTTTGTTGAAATATTTCCATTTGTATTTCATCAATACCCCATGTCTTGTTCTTTGCCAGCGCCTTCAATTTGTCATTCCTGGCATACTAGGTCATATGATTGTCAGATTCAAAATGACTAATACCAGTCCTTTTCAGCTCACTTCTTCCTTAAATATCATTGGCTCTTGATCATATTCTACCTCTTGTGTGGTTGAATATCAACCATCGCTTTTTGTTACAGAGATTTTGTGTGTTCCTTCCATCTTCTTCTGTTGGTTTCCACATCATTCAATGCTTTGCCATAGACATCTTCCATATTGCAAGTAGAGGCTTGAATTTTTTCTTCAGTTCTTTCAACTTGAGAAATGCTGAGCATGTTCTTCCCTTTTGGTTTTCTAACTCCAGATGTGTGCACATTTCATTATAATACTTGGCTTTGTCTTTTAGTTTCAGTTATTTTACCTCCTTATTTCTTCCTTTTGCTTTACCATCTCTATGCTGGAAAGCAAGTTTCAGAATCTCTTCTGACATCCAATTTGGTATTTTTCTTTCTTTCTTGTCATCTTAGTGACCTTTTGCTTTCTTCTTGTATGATCTTCTTAATACCATCCCACACCTCTTTTGGTCTTTAGATGGTCTCTAAATTTAGGTGGGATACATTAAAGGTCATATTTTGTTTTTTGGACTTGTTTTAATTTTCTTCAGCTTTAGTCTGAACATCTATATGAGCAATGGATGGTCTTTTCCACAGTCAGTTCCTGGCCTTGTTTTAGCTGATGATATGGAGCTTTTCCATCAACTCTTACCACAGATGTAGTCAATTTGATTTCTGTATATTTCATATGGTAAGCTCACATTTATGTTGTTTAGGAAATGTGTTTGCAATGAATAAGTTATTGGTCTTGCAAAATTCTATCATTTATTTTCCAGCATCATTTCTATCGCCAAGGCCATATTTTCCAACTAATGTTTGCATTCCATTCACTAGTAATTATCAATAAATTTTGATTATATTTTTTATCAGATTGAAGTAATTTGTAGAATTCTTCTATTTCATAATCACTGGCATTAGTGGTTGGTATATAGATTTTAATAATAATAATAATGTTTACTGGTCTTCCTTGTAGGTGTGTAGATATTATCCTAACAAGGACAGCATTGTACTTTAAGATAGATCTTGAAATGTTCATTTTGATGATAAATGTGATGTCACTGCTCTTCAATTTGTCATTCCTGGCATGTTAGATTTTATGATTGTCAGTTTCAAAATTATATGATTGTCAGATTCAGCTCACTAATCTCTAGGATATTGATGATCATACATCCATTTTATTTTTGACAATTTCTAATTTCCTGGATTCATGCTTCATATATTTCATGTTCTGATTATTAATGGGTGTTTACAGTTGTTTTGCTTCATTTTGTGTTGTGCTCATCAGCAAATGAAGGTCCCAAAGGCTTCACTTCATTCTCATCTTGACAATCAACTCTACTTTGAAGAGGCAGCTCTTCCTGAATCATATTTTGAGTGCCTTCCAACCTAAGGGGCTCATCTTCTAGTACTATATCTGGCAATATTCTAGTTTTATTTATATTTTAATTTTCTGTTACTGTATCTGACCATGTTCTGCCACCATTAGGTGTTTAGTGGTTATTCCATTCATAAGTAGTCTACCTCTGTGTCATTTTAGTCTATGTTAGTCTGGAAACTCAGCTGAAACCTATTCATCATGGGTGATCCTGCTGGTATTTAAAATACTAGTGTCATAGCTTCTAGCATCATAGTAACATTCAAGTCATCACAGTACACAAACCTTTTAGGTCTCTCTTAAATTTTGAAATTGTTAAGGAACAAAGAAGTAGAGAAAATTATAAAGTTTTGAACTGGATCTGGCTTTGGACAAATATAGGCCTTTTGGGGGATCATTGGGGGAATTTGTACATAGTGTAAATTTAGATAAGGTACACATATACTGAAGCTAAAATATGGAAGTTATTAGCTAAAAAGTAAGTTATAAAACAATGTTATTGATGTTAGGTGCCACAAAGTTGATTCTAACCTATAGCAAACTTACACACAAAAGAATTTAAGACTGCCCAGTCCTACACCATCCTCACAATTTCTGTTAAGTTTGAGTCCATCTTTGCTGCCACCATGTCAATCCATCTTATTGTGAGTCTTCCCCATTTGGGCTGACCCACCTCTTTTCCAAGCATAATGTAGTTCTCCAGAGACTGGTCCCTCCTGACAATATGCACAAAGTACAAAAGATAAAATCTCGCCATCCTGGCTTCTAAGGAATTTTCTGTCTACACTTCTTCTAAGACAGGTTTATTTATTCTTCTCTCCATCTATGGTACTTGCATTATTCTTCACCAACACTATAATGCAAATGCATCGATTCTTTTATTGTCTTCTTTATTCATTGTCCAACCTTCACATTCATATAAAGCAATTAGAACTACAGTGACTGAGTCAGGTGTGTCTTAGCCCTCAAATTAGTGTCTTTGCTTTTTAATACTTTAAGGAGGTATTTTGCAGCAGATTTGCCTAATGCTATACATCGGCACAAATATGATCTTGAATTTATCCCTCCTGAATTTAGAGATCATCTGAAGAACAGATTTGATGAATTAAACACTAAAGACCGA
>NW_006408533.1:27568452-27604006 GCF_000296735.1 Chrysochloris asiatica | reverse complement strand
GTGAGGTTGGCCCAGGATTGGACATTGTTTCATTCTGCTGTGCATGGGGTCACTATGAGTCGGTTCCAACTCAATGGCACCTGACAACAACAACATAATAAAATCATGCTTCTTGTTAGCGATTGAAATTTTTTCTAACATCACTTTTAAAACTCAGATATTTATGTTGCTGTTGTAAAGTAATGTTGAATCGGTATCAAATCATAGCGACACTGTATTGTGTTTCTGAGGCTGTAAATCTTTATAAGAGCAGAACGCCCATCTTTTTCCTTCAGAGATATGTGGCAAAGAGAAGCCAGTTGTTTGTTTGAAGAAGGGGAGAGAAATGCTTAGAGAAGTGAGAAAACAGCTTATAAGAGGTTCTTGAGGACAGGGAAAATGTTTACTCTTCTTTCTCTTCACAGTGCCTGTTGTTGTTAAGTGCCATTAAGTTGGTTCCAACTCATAGAAACACTGTATAGGGTTTCCCAGGAGCAGCTGGTGAGTATGAATGGTCAACCTTGTAGGTATTAGTCCACAAGACATATCTTACAGTGCTTATCCTGCAGAGGACACCAGGAATCTTTGGGACCTGGTAAGCACTCAATTCTCAATAAATGTTGAATGAATGAACACAGAATGAGTTATCCCTCTACCTTTTTTACTTCCCTATTAATGTCATTTATACTAAGAGATTGATTAATTATCTTCTTGAAAGATATGGGAAGTTATAAAAAGCCTTAGGAAATGAAACTTGGATTCGAGGGTGTACAAAGCATAGCAGAGATTGTGAGAAGGGAACAATTTGGGGAAGAAATCTTCAGAAGAAGTAAATCCCTGAAGTCCTCTGGCCAGGCACTAGACCTGTAATCCATTTTAGCTACTTAGCTGGAGTCATGACTAGCTTGCTAATTGGTTGTTTTGTTTTTCACTGCTACATTAAGGCTGTCATTTCCTGAAGATTTTGAGGGTTTTGTTTTAATTTATCTCAAAGTGTAATATAATGTTTCTTTTATGCAATTCTGCCTCGTCATAAAAAGCCCAAAACAACTCTTATCCCAAAATGACTGACTGAATTGTTACCTCTGCCAATTGCGTTATGAGTAGAATGATTTAGAAAAGTAATTTACAACATTGATCCCAAATTTGAAATTTTCTTTTTGAACTCCAAAGGAATAAAAATTAAAATGTAGAATGCCAAGAGTTGTAAAGGGGCAGCCTGAAAAACATACAGCTCTTTTGGTGACAGATTCAAAGGGAGACTAGGTGTCTGAACAGAAAAGAAACAGGCTACCTGAAACAGCTACAAAGCTTGTCAGGTTCTGAGTCATGGGTACTTTTGACAGTCAGGTAAACTCTATGGAACTTGTCCTCAGAATAACAGTCTTACATGCATAAAATAAAATATAAACAACTACAAAGGACACTGGAGTCCTAGTGTGACATTGTCGGATAAGCACTTGACTGCTAACCATGAGGTCAGAGGTTCAAATGTACCAGCTGCTCTTTGGAAACTCTATACATGGTCAATATGAGTGAAAACCCATTTGAAGGTATTTAACAACATCTAAGGAAACCAATTATATTGAAATAATGCATCAAAATATTTTTAAATGTGATATAATAATGTAAATGTTCTTTAAAAACACATTAAAAAGAGATAATAGTTACTCTAATTTCAGAAAGATTACTATTGAGTTGGTTCCTACTCACAGTGAATCTATGCACAGCAGAACAAAACACTGCCTGGTCCTGCAACATTCACACAATCATTTTTATGCTTGAGTGCATTGCTGCTCTCACTGTGTCAATCCATCTTGTTGGCAGTCTTCCTCTTTTTCATTGACCTTCCACTTTACCAAGCATGATGTCCTTCTCCAGGGACTAGTCCCTTCTGATAATATGTCCAACGTATGAGAGATGAAGTCTTGTCATCTTGACTTCTAAGGAGCATTCTGGTTGTACTTCCTCCAACACAAATTTACTTGTTCTTATGAGAATCCATGGCACTTTTAATATTCTTCTCCACCAACATGACTGAATGTATAGTTGAATGCATCAATTCATCTACTATCTTCCTTTTTCATTGTCCAACTTTCATATGCATATGAAACTATTGACAATAGCATGGCTTGGATCAGGCAAATCTTAGTCCTCAAACTGACATCTTTGCTCTTGAATTCAGAGAGGTAATTGGTGATAGATTAAGATAGCTATACAATTTGGGACTGATGTCAAAATAACCAGCATTTCTATTGGTGACAATTCCACAGATACTGATAATAGTGCTATTGATTGGCTCTATCTGTAATGGGAGGAAATTCTAATGGTCCATTAGAGATTAGCTTAAATACAAATGCTCTCTTTTTGTTCTGTTCAAATTCACAGCCACCCTAAAGTGGTGGTTGCTTATATTCGTCTACCTTTAAAGATACTAATAAGAGTCAGAGTTGAAATAAATAGTTTTATGGATAGTTTAAGAAATCTAAGACTTATAAAGCATTTTTAATGTGGATAATATTTAGGACTTTTAAAGACTTGTACATTTTGGGGGAATTGAGTCTATAAAGTAAGAATCTGGATTGGAAATTCTCATTCATTACAGATGCAATGGAATTAATTCCACACTATCTCTATTATTCAGGTGGAAGAATGCAAGAAAAACTGAAAAAAAAAAAAATCACATTTCACTGTGAAGTAATTAAAAACCCAAAGAAAAGATATTCTTCTTGTTTATTTCAATGCTAAATTGTTTCAGAGGCTTGTTGTATACAGATATCACAAGAAAAGGTTAATTACCAGCTCCTTTACAGAGTCTAAGAGGTGATAAAACTGGCTAGATATGGAAAATGAATGGATAAATATAGACCTTGTTTGTAATTGAAGAATCATGTTGACTGTTAATAGCAATACTCAAGTCCATGGGCAGACATTTAACTGGCTGGATTCGCGCTATAATTCTCACAGGCATTATCATTTTGTAAAAGGGTTGCTCTGGCAATTTTCAACTAAATATATTCATAGTGTTGGGTAAATTCACTACATAATAGCTGATACACTTAATGAACACTGCAGTAAACACGCAAATCATGTTTTCATATAAATAACAAGATCAATAAAAGGCTGCTTCCCTTATTCCCTGTTGTATTTGCACCAGTTAAAAATATACCTTGTGTGACACAAGGATGTGACTGTATTGGCCAGCCTATCTTTATGCTTTCTTTTAAATATCACACTACTGTTAGCATATAGCACAGTCATTAGGACATAGGGGCTCACTGGGCTTTGGTCTGTCTTTGAAGTTGAACTACAATCAGTATCCTCACAGTTGACCTCTACATTGGTATAAATGAAAATAAAGGAAGGCCTAGCAAACAGTGTCTCTTGAAATAGTTCCCTAAGGAGGAAGATAAATGATATCTTTAAATTCTCTGTATGTTCTTAAATTTTCAGAGCTGTAGAGAGAATGTGTTCTATTGATTATCAATTCCTGCTACCTTATAGTGTCTATTTTCAGTGTGATGATATGACATCCTAAAGAGTTGTGGAAATTTATTTCCCAAAATGAAGAAAAGCTCTAAAGTGAACAGGTGTCACATTTTCCAATGATGTGCAGTTTTTTGATAACCATTTCTTCTTAATTTCGTTCATTCATTTGACACATATATATTGAGTGTTCCTCTGTAAAAGACTGTTCTAGCTGCAGGGACCTATGAAATTTACATTTTAGAAGAAACAAACAAACATGTATATATACACATAATGCAGTCCTGGTGTGGCACTGTAGGATAAGCACTGGCCTGCAAGGTTGGTTCGAACCGCAAGGCTGTTGGTTCAAATTCACCAGTCACTCCTTGGAAACCCTTTACAGGATCACTATGATTTGAAATTGACTCAACAGCACTTAATAACAACAATGACATATACATATATAGTATATTATATGCATTATACATGTATACATGTATGGAGTTCTGGTGTGGTACTGTGGGTTAACGTGCCAGACTGCAAAGCCATTTGAACTGCAAGGTTGGCAGTTCAAGCTCACCAGCTGCTCCTCAGAAACCCTATACAGGGTTGCTATGGGTCGGAACTGACTTGATGGCACTTTTCACAACAACAACAACATGTATACATACATAGATACATAAGTATATGCATAGACATATATTTGTTATAATGTTTGTATCTATATTATGTGTCCATGAGCTTCTAAAAGTTCATGGACAAATTTCATTATTAATTCCATTTTTCCATAAACTTTCTGAAGCCCTTTCATACACACAGGCACATACAGACATACACACACACAAGGGAAAACCATAAAGTATTGTTTCAAAATCATTGAAACCTTTATTAAATAAAAATTCTAAAAGGTGTCAAACAGACTACATCTATGAAAAGAGACAATGGAGAAACTAAATATCATCAGCTAAAAAAAGGCCATGGATAGACTGTGGAAGAAACTACTAATTAATCATATGCAATTTCAGGTTGAAGCTGAAAATTAAAACAAGTACTTAGAGCCAAAATATGACCTTGAATATATACTACCTAAATTTAGAGACAATCTCAAAAAGAGATTTGATGCATTAGATATTAATGACCAATGATACCAAGAATATTATGTAGGAAGAAAGCAAAAGGTCATTAAGAAGACAACAAAGAAGGAAAAAATCAAAGTGGATGACAAAAAATACTCTGAAACTTGCTTTCCAGCATAGATATGCTAAAGCAAATGGAAGCAAATGAGGAGATAAAAAAGCTGAATAGAAAAATTCAAACAGCAGCCCTAGACGACAAAGTTAAATATTATAACAAAATGTGCAAAGACCTGGAGTTAGGAAACCAAAGGGAGAACATGCTTAACATTGCTTTGGCTGAGGGAACTGAAAAAAAAAATTCAAGCATCGACTTGCAATATTACATTATGCTATGGGCAAAATATTTAATGGTACAGAAAAAGATGGAAGAAATACACAGTCACTGTACCAAAAAGAAACTGTTTATGCTCAAACATTTCAAGAACTAGCAACCAATCAAGAGCCAATGATACTGAAGGAAGAAGTCTGAGGAGCATTGAAGATATTGATTGGCAAGGCACTGGGAATAGATGAAATACAAATTGAAATTTTTCAACAAACTGATGCAGCACTGGAGGCACTCACTCATCTATGCCAAGAAATTTGGAAGAATACTACTAGGCCAACGGCTTGGAAGAGATACTTATTTGTGCCCATTCCAAAGAGAGGTGACCCAATGGAATGCAGACATCTTCAGATAATATCATTAATAACACATGCAAGGAAAATTTTGTTAAAGATAATACAAAAATGGCTGCAGTCATACATTGGCAGAGAATCTCCAGAGGTTCAAGCTGGATTCAGAAGAGGATGTGGAATGAGGGATATCATTGCTGATGTCAGATGGATCTTGGCTGAACACAGAAAATACCAGAATGATGTTTCCCTGTGCTTTACTAACTATGTAAAGGTTTTTGACTGTATGGATCATGACAAGCTATGGACAACATTGTGGAGAATGAGTATTGCAGAACACTTAATTGTACTCATGAGGCTGTTGTTTAAACAGAACAAAGGAACACTGAATGGTTCCTTTTAGGAAAGGTATGTGCCAGGGTTATATTCTTTCACCTTACTTATTCAATCTGTATAGTGAGCAAATAATCCAAGAAGCTGGGCTATATGAAGAAGAACATGGTATCAGGATTAGAGGAAGACTCATTAATAACAGTTCTCCAAATATAATATGACCTTGCTTCCTGAAAGTGAAGACGACTTTAAATGCTTAACTGATGAAGATCAAAGACCACACCCTTTGGTACGGTTTGCAGTGCAATGTAAAGAAAGCAAAAATCCTCTCCACTGGACCAATAAATAACAGTATGAAGAAGTAGAGAAAAGATTGAAGTTGTCAAAGACTTCATTTTGCTCAGATCAACTATAAATACTCATCGAAGCAGCAGTAAAGAAATCAAATGACATATTGCATTAGGCAAATCTGCTTCTCAATACCTCTTTAAAGTGTTGAAGAACAGAGATGTCAACGTGAGGACTAATGTGCACCTGACTCATGCCATAGTGTTTTCAATAATTTCATATACATTTGAAATTTGTACTGCAAATAAAGAAGACTGTAGAAGAAATGTAGTATTTGATTTATGGTGTTGGAGATGTATATTAAAAGTACCATGGTCTGCCAAAAGAACAAACAGATCTGTGTTGGAAGAAGTACAGCCAGAATGCTCCTTAGAATCCTGGATGGCCAGAATTCATTTCTCATACTTTGTACATATTATCAGGAGAGACCAGTCTCTGGAAAAGGATATCATGTTGGGTAAAGTGGCGGGTCAGAGAAAAATAGGAACACTCCCAATGAGATGGACAGTCACAGTGGCAACAATTGTGAGGTTGGTTCAGGACTGGCCAGTGTTTCATTCTGTTGTGCATAGGTTCACTATGCGTTGGTACGAATTCAATGACACCTAACAGTAATAACAACATTGTCCTTCTTCAGAGACTTTTCCCTTATGATAATATGTTTGAAGTAGGAGATACAAAGTCTTACCATCCTTGCTCTTCCCAAACCGACTTGTTTGTTCTTCTGACAAATCATGGTTCTTTTTATGTCCTTCTCCAACATCATAACTCAGATGCACTAAATTTTCGGCACTGTACCATATTCATTGTCCAATTTACACATGCATATGAGGCTACTGAGACTTCCATGGCTTAGCTCAGGTGCACTTTAGTCCTCAAGCTGACCGCTTTGCTCTTGAACCATTTAGAAAGGTCTTATGCAACAGATTTGGCTAACGCAATACATAATTTCATTTCTTGACTGCTCTTCCCATGAGTTTTGGTTGCGGATCCAAGGAAAATGAAGTTTTTAACAATCTCAGTCTTTTCTTTATTTATCAATTGTTAGGATTTTGTTTTCTCTACATTGAGTTTCATTCCATGCTGAATGTGGTAGCCTTTGATCTTCATCAGTATTTTAAATCCTTTTTCCTTCCAGTAAGCAGAGTTGTATCATTTGTATATTGCAGGTTGATAATTAATCTTCAATCTTGATGCCATGTTCTTCTTCATATAATCCAGCTTCTCTGATTATTTCCTCAGCATACAGTTTAAGTAAATATGGTGAAAGAATACAATCGAGTTACACACATTTCCTGATTTTAAACCATTCAGTATTGCCTTATTTTTCAAATGGCTGCCTCTCATTCTATGTACAGGTTCCTCATGAGCATAATTAATATTCTTGACAATTTTATCCATAGTTTGTTATGATTCACACAGTCAAAAGTATTTTTTTAGTCAATAAATCTCAAATAACCATTTGGTTGATATTCTGTTTTCAGCCCAGATCCATTTTATGTCAACAATGATAAACCTAGTTTCATGTCCTCTGCTGAATCTAGCTTGAATTTATGGCAGTTCCCTGTTGATATACTGTTACAGACATTTTTGAGTTGTCATCATCAAAATTTTACTTTTTGTTCAATGATTTATGCATTCCATTGGGTCACAAATTATTGGCCAGGTAGCTGTCTTCCAAATTTCTTGGCATAAATGAGTGAGAATTTCCAGTGCTTCATCAGTTTGTTGAAATATTTCAGTATTTATTCCACATATTTCTATACCCTTGTTTATTGCCAATGCCTTCAGTACAGCTTGAACTTCTTCCTTCCCTGCCATTAGTTATTGATCTTATGAAACCTCTTGGATTAGTTGAACAACAAACATTTCTTTTTGGTACAGTGACTCTGTGTATTCTTTTCATCTTCTTTTGATGTCTTCTGCGTCATTCAGTAGTTTGCCCATTTTTTGTTTTTATTAGGTGCCATTGAGATGGTTCCAACTCAAAGTAATGAAACACTGCCTGGTACTGTATCACCCTCACAATCATTGATACACTGAAGACCACTGCTACAGCCACCGTGCCAATCTATTTAATTGGGTGTCTTCTTCTTTTTCCCTGACCCTCCACTTTACCAAGCACAATGTCTTTCTCCCTCCTGATAACATGCCCAAAAAATGAGAGACAAAGTCTCATTCCCCTGGCTTCTAAGGTGCATTCTGGCTGTACTTCTCCCAACACTGATTTGTTTGTTCTCCTGGGAGTCCATGGTACTTTTAATGTTCTTCTCCAATACCCTAATTTAAATGCATCAATTCTTTTATGGTCTTAATTATTCATTGTCCAACTTTCACATGTATATGAAGTGATTGAAAATACCATGGCTTGGGTCAGTTGCACTTTAATCCTCAAACTCACTTATTTTCTCTTGAACACTTTAAAGAGGTCTTGTGTAGCAGATTTGCTTAATGCAATACATCATTTGATTTCTTAACTGCTGCTTCCATGAGTGCTGATAGAGGTTCCAAGAAAATGAATTATTTGTCAACTTCAAACTTTTCTCCCTTTATCATAATTTTTGTTTTGTTTTGTTTTGTTTTTTTCCAGTAGTGAGAATTTTATTTACATTGAGATACAACCAATATTTAAGGCTGTGTCTTAAATCTTCTTACGTAAGTATTTTAGGTCCTCATCACTTTCAACTAGCAAGGTTGTATCATCTGCGTATCACAGGTAGTTAATAAATCTTCCTTCTATCCTGATGTCACATTCTTCTTTATATAATGTAGCTTCTCTGATTATTTGCTCAATATGCGAATTGAATATGTATGGTGGAATCATAAAATCCTGGAGCACACTTTTCTTGGTTTTAAACCATTCAGTGTCCCCTTTTTCTGTTAGAATGACTGATGACCACAAGGTTGGCAGTTCAAACTCACCAGCTTTTTCTCTGGAGGAAGATGAGATTTTCTACTCCTGTAAGATTTACAGCCTCAGAAATCCTACAAAGGTTTGCTGTGAGTCAGAATCAGCTCAAGGTAGTAGATTTAGTTAGTTAGTTTTTTTTTTTTTTTTAATTGTGGTTTAAACTGTTGTCCTAACCATAACCTAAGAAAATATGTCACAATTACCTGAAACATCACTCACTATGTCCTTAGCTTTCATATGTCCCTAAGCACAAATTTCTTTTTCTTCATTTTTTTTTTTTTTGTTCCCTTAACAGTGTCTCTTAATAATTTATCATGGCTGCTGCATATTCTCTAAGTTTTCTAAATCATAGCTAGGATACAATCACTGATCAAGCTCCTCTTTTAAATTCCTATTTGCATATCAGAATTGCCTTTTACTTTTCACATACCCAACTGGTATTCCAACAATTATTCAAGTGTAAAGTTATTCCATTTGTTCAGACAGTATAACTTTATCAAATGTGCTGTAAATTTTATCAGTCCTGTTCTTGGTTGTTGTTCTTCTTAAGTGTCGTTGAGTCGATTCCAACCCATAGTGACCTTGTATAGGGTTTCCAAGGAGCAGCTGGTGAGCTTGAATTGCTGACCTTGCAGTTCAAATGGCTTTGCAGTCTGGTGCATTAACCCACAGCGCAACACCAGGACTCCTCTTCTTGGTAGTTTAGATTAATACCAAACTTATTTTGGTCAAGTGGATTTGAATCATAGCAAACTTATAAGGCAGAGTTGAACTGCTCCATAGTGTTTCCAAAGTTGAAAAACGTCCTGGGAGCAGACTGCCACATATTTCTCCCATGGAATGGTTAGTGGGTTCACATTGTCAACCTTTAAGTTAATAGCCAAGTACCTCACAATTGTACAATCAAGACACCATCTAGGCTGATAAAGACTACATGTAAACAAATGGTCTTGTTCTTGGGCAATTAACAAATTCACTCATTCTTATGAAAACAAAGGGTGGCTTTTCAAAATCTCTGAGCTATCTATATAATTTTAAAATGTATACTCAGTATTATAACCCAGTATTTATTTTGAATAGAATTTTAGGTCCCATGGTTCTCATAATGAAACTGTGGAAAATAAAGCTCAGGAAAATATTTTTAGCGAATGAAGATTACAGAATACATACAGTCTCTATAGACATTCAGAATATGTGAATAAGGAGAAAATGTGGCATTTTTATTTGAAATTTGGGCTCAACATGCCATCTTGCTGTGTAGTGGTTATGAATTGGGCTACTAATCTTACGCTCAGCAGTTTGAAACTACCAGTTCTTCCGAGGGAGAAAGATGAAGCTTTCTGCTCCCGTAAAGATTTACAGCTCCGGAAACCCTGTACAGAGTCACTATGAGTCAGAACCGACTCCACAGCACATAACAACAACAACAATGCCATCTTGGGTAGTCTTCTCTTTAGAATCTCAAAATCTTGAAGCATAGTGTAGATATGTTCTCAAATTTTTTAAATGGATACTGAGGGTATTTTCCAAGCAAAATGTCTTACGTAGTTTTTTAATCCAATTTTATATCCTTTGTCTGCATTGACACTCTGACAAAATACTTGAAGCATGTTGGTCCCCCCCTCAGTATGGAAAATCTTGATTTAAAAATAGTCTGGTTTCCGATGCTTATTATTTTTCAGTCATAGGCAAAGTCTCCATGCTTTATATGTGGATTTTAAGAAATGGACACTTAAAAAGATGGAGAAATCACAATAGGTGCAAAGCTATTCTTATGAAAATAATAAAGAACTCCAAAGTGTCTTAAAGGCCCAAGAAATGCACCATCATAAAATAGCTGAGATATTTTTTCAATCGAAAAAGCTGAGATTAAATTCTATCTGTGTTATTTATCAGTTTAATGATTCTATGCTAGCTACCTTACAATATCTCTGAGCTTCAAGTTCTTCATATGTAAAGTGATTATTGTAATGGCTTGGCTACAGGAAGCGTTATAATGAATTAAATAAGTATTTGGAAAGCACTATATATTTGTTACGGTAATTATTTTTAAAATCCTGGGTAATTGCTGTCATCATCCTCATTTAAAGCCTAAATGGGAACAATGATGCTTTCCTCATGTAGGAATGGCTTGGGAGACTTGATTTTATGTCTAGGGCAAAACCAAATAAGGACTGATTTTGATTGCCGGTGATTTGCATTGTCCTCAATAGTCAATTACTGCCAGATAAATTAAAGCCAAACTGTAACTTTGTTTTTGTTTTGCTGTTGTTCATTTACTTATGTTTTATTGCATTACCTTGCAATGGTCTTAGTGTACTTTCTCCTATTTATCTATATCCGTATCTTGAAAACTTCATAAGTTAACCAATCCTTTCCTCCATGAAGTTAATGCCATTTCATCAACCATTGGACCCAATAACCTCTGAAATAGTACTGATACATTGCCACCTCTCTCTGAACATCTACTGATCCCACTGCTAACTATTTGTTTTATCTGGATTATTCAACTACAAGGACAGTTTTATTTGGATTATTCTGGCATCATTATGACTATATTTCAGGCTTTGGAACCAAAGGCCTATTAGAAATAAATTAGTGGCATTCAGGCTCATCTCTGAACTAGGAAGTTCTATCATTAAGTCATGAAATTAAATCTGTTGAGCTGTGGAAGTTGCATCGTCTAAGGAGAATAATACTGGACAGGGTATGAAGAGACCTTGATCCTAGCTCAAGTTTTGCTTTTCTATTCATTTACTCTCTGTGAACCTTGATTTAATTTTCAGGGAGTTGAAATGTTTTTCACTCTAAAGTTCTTCCTCTCTCTAGAATTCTGTTGTTCTCTTTATAGAGACTCTGAGTTCTTCCTGATGCTTTTAAGTTAATTAATTACCACTCTATGTAACCATGGATAAACTTCAGATTACAGAAGGAATGAGGACTGTGTTTTAAATCTAATTATCCCAGTCACTTGAGAAGGATATCATGTTTGGTAAGTTGGAGCGTTAGAGAAAAAGAGAAAGGCCCCCAGCAAGATGGATGGCAAAGTGGCAGAATCAATGGGCTCAAGTGTGGCAACGATAGTGAGATTGGTCCATGATAGGGCAGTGTTTCGTTCTGCTGTGCATAAGGCCGCTATGGGTCGGTACCGACTCGATGGCACCTAACGACAACAACAACATCCCAGATGCTAAAGTCTGAAAAGTTTTCTGAGACAATATCCTTAGCCTCTTAGACAGGGCCACATATAATTTGATTCTCACTTGATGTTCATGTCTAAATCCCTCAATTTCTTCCAGAATAACCTTTAAAATTGAAGGTTTTCCAAAGTCTGCTAGTTAGTGAATGAATTTTCAAACATGTTAAATAAGTTTAAAGGCAAAACACAATGCCATACACTCTGGGATAAAAACAAAAATGTGTAACAATACGCGTCTCTCCTGCCAAAAGGAGCACACAACATAGCTGGGAAAATAACACATGTCTCATGGTAATAGAGCAATTCAAGGTAATGAATAGTCATGGGTATTTCAGCCCAAAAAGTATTTAATGATAATCAGAAGGGGACAGGATAGCTGTGCATTGATGTAACAGTTCAGCTGAGGGTTTTTACTTCAGTACGCTAGATGATGAATCCAACTGAATTGATTTAGGTAAGCTAAGAGGACAGGGGAACTCTCTTAGTTCTATCTGATGCTCTAGTTGTAAACCAGTGTTGCTATCATAGTCCAATTTCTAATATACATTTGTCTATGATAACTTCTACCAACTATTAATATTGTTGTTGTTGTTGTTAGGTGTCATCGAGTTGGTACCGACTCATAGCAACCTTATGCACAGCAGAATGAAACACTGTCTGATCCTGGGCCAACCTCACTACCATTGTCACAGTTGAGCCCATTGATGCTGCCACTTTGCCAATCCATCTCACTGGGGATCTTTGTCTTTTTCTCTGGCCCTCCACCCTACCAAACATGATATCCTTCTCCAGAGACTGGTCCCTCCTGACTATATGTCTGAAGTATGAGAGACGAAGTTTGGCCATCTTGGCTTCAAGGAGCATTCTGGCTGCACTTCTTCCAATACACATCTGTTGGTTATTTTGTCAGCCCAATGCACTTTCAATATTCTCCTCTAACACCATAACTCAAAAGCATCAATTATTCTATGGTCTTCCTTATTCACTGTCCAGCTTTCACATGCATATGAGGTTACTGAAAATACCATGGCTTGAGTCAGGCGCACCTTAGTCCTCAAGCTGCCACCTTTGCTCTTCAACACTTTAAAAAGGTCTTGTGCAGCAGATTTGCCTAATGCAATATGTCATTTGATTTCTTGACTGCTGCTTCCATGAGTGTTGATAATTGATGAAGAAGAATGAAGTCCTTGACAACTTCAATTTTTTTCAATTTTTTCTCCATTGATAAGAATGTTGTTTATTGGTCCAGTGGTGAGGATTTTCATTTTCTTTACATTGAGATGCAATCCATACCGAAGGCTGTGTTCTTTGATCTTTATCAGTAAGTCTTCTTCACTTTCAGCAAGCAAGGTTGTATCGTCTGCATATCACAGGTTGTTAATGAGTTTTCCTCCAATCCTGATACCATGTTTTTCTTCATAGAACCCACCTTCTCAGATTATTTTCAAAGCATACAGGTTGAATAAGTATGGTGAAAGAATACAACCCTGTCACACACCTTTCTTAATTTTAAAACATACACTGGTTTAAACCAAACAGTGTTCCCATGTTCTGTTTGAACAATTGCCTCTTGGTCCATGTACAGATTCCTCATGAGCATAGTTAAGTGTTCCAGAATACTCATACTTCGCAATGTTGTCCATAGTTTGTCATGATCCAAGCAATCAAAAGCCATTGGGTAGTCAATAAAGCACAGGTAAGCATCTTTCTGATACTCTCTGCTTTCAGCCAAGATCTATCGGACATCAGCAATGATATCCCTTGTTTCACAGCTTCTTCTGAATCCAGCTTGAACTTCTGGAAGTTTTCTGTCAATGTATGCTTGTAGCCATTTCTGTATTACTTTTTGTAAAACTTTACTCACATGGGATATCAAAGATGTCATATATTACTATTAATAATATTCAATCTTAATCTAGTGCCTGCTCTCTGCCCAAAAAGAAAATAGCATAATGGCTGTTGATGTTGCTGTTAAGTGCTGTTGAGTTGGTTCTGACTCATAGTGACCCTATATAGGGTTTCCAAGGAGCAGCCCTTGAATTTTAACCTCTGATCTTGTGGCTCAAACCAACTTGAGGTCAAATGGTTATTGTACAATGCCATACCAGGACATAGTGGTTATATTTCATAAATTCTGACCCTGCCACTTGCAAACTGTGTGCCTTTAGGCAAATTTCTAACATAAAGTTTCTGAAACTCAGTATTGAAATCTGTAAAACAGGGGAATAGTCAAATGCATACTATAGGATTTTTATGAAGATAAATGAGGCAGTGCATATAAAACCCTTGCAAGGGAACCTTGCATCTTTTTTATGTAGTAAGTACTAGCAATTACTTTAAGGAGCTCTGGTAGCATAGTGATTTATGAATCTGGCTGCTAACCTCAAAGTCGGCAGTTCGAAACTACCAGCCAGTCCACGGCAAAAAGATGAGGTTTTCTGTTTCTGTAAAGATTTACAGTCTCAGATGCCCTGTGCAGGGTCACTATGAATCGGAACCGACTCCACGGTGCTTAACAACAACAAGCAATTACTTTTATTATCTTAAGAAGACTGTCTTATAGCTCATTGAAAACACATAGAAGGATGTATACTCTGGGGTATTCTTGAGGGGTCTATGCCTGTGCATCTTATCTTTGGTGTGCAGCCATGTTAAAGATAACAGAACTATTGGAATCTAGTTGGTTTTGATGAGCAGGAGTCAACTAACAGTATTACTTAGAGGTCCAAAGTTGAAGTATTTGAACATAACTCTATTTTCTAAATTGTGATTTTTCAATGACATTATGCTTTTTTTGGTGAGTAATTCTTGCATGTGTGTGTTGTACAGTCATACACGTAAACACAGACACGTTTGAACTCCCAAGTGCTAATAGAGCAACACGTCTCAAATGTGAATATGCAGATGTATCACCCAAGTAAGATTCTAACACATTAGATCATAGGTTTGGGCTGTGGTCTTGCTATCTGCATTTCTACTAGGCTCCCACCTGACACCAACACTGCTAATATCTGGACCATGTTATGATTAGAATGTAATACAGAATCTTGATTTCTGAACAGATCATTTAGAACTGGGCCTTTCATTGAGTGACTTCTTTGACTCTTCCCTCTGTAAATCCAAAGGTAGGTTTTGTCTCATTGCACATTCAATTATTTTTTTCATCTGTAATATACATTTTAAAATGATGCCTCAACAATACTATCAGCGAAGTAACAGGATTATTATTTTAAATCCCCTTGCAAGTCAGTATTCGTTAAGTATTTGGCAACTAAGTCACTACCCATTTTATTTTTCTTCTTATTTGAATCACCACTTTAATTTTGGGTAAAAGTAACTTCAAAAAGAAAAGTTCAATACTGCTTGACTTAACTTTGCTTGCTCATTGGGTTTTCTCTCTTCTCAAACAGATCTAGAAAGCCCAATTTATATTTCTTGTTGCCAAGATAGGACCCTCCAAAACCCTCCTAAGAAAGCTTGACTTCTAAAAATGATTTAAAATTTTCAGCCAAAGTCCTTTACTCTATCTGGTTTTACTTTATACAATACACACACACACAAAGTGTCAACCCTTAAGGCTTTAGCTGCACTGCTAGAGAAAATATCCTCATCTGTTTTTCTGTGATTGCTTTATGTTACTGGATGGAGTGTGGAAAAGTGTAGGGTGCAATAACCAAATTGTAAACCCAAATTAACGGACTGCTAATTTTTACACTAACTCAACTTCTAACGCCATTTTAATGTGCACACATGAATGCTCACCAGAAGCAGGTCAAAATGATCCATACTTATAACTCCCAATCCCTCTGCATTATTGAGAATGTGTTGAAACAAGAGATCCATAAATGCCTAGTTTTTATAGCAGCTTGCCTTTTTCCAATACAAGCTAATATCAAGGAAGTATGTGGGGCTATTTGGAACAAAAATCCTGGGGGTGAGGGTGACAGGTTTATGGCACTGGTCCTTGTCTTATTTGCAGTAACTCATTTTATGTTTAGTGCTCCACATTGGGTAAGCCAGGGGAAAGAGCCCTCTGTGATTTAACACAAACAATAAGTAAGATCATTGTATCAAAGAGGGCAAAAAATAGGTCTGCTTATTAGAACAATATATTAAGGAACAAGAGGTAAAAAAAAAAAACCCCAAAACAACAAAAACTGGATACAACAAATACGAATAAGCTTTTTATTCTCTTAGATGCCTCCTCCCTTGATTGATAAGTCGAGTAATATCATTTATTATATCCAGACTATTTCTGGATATAGTAAATGATATTATATAACCTCCTTGGATGGTTAGATAAGCTTATGTAAGCTCTATCATAAAAATAAGAGCAAAGTATTTTGTTTCTCAGAACTCACACCATGGAAAAGCAAAAACCCATGAATACAATTAAATAGAAGTTTATTTCCGACATTTGAGGTATTCAAGGGCAGGAGGGAGTTAACTTTGCTGAGGTTGATTCAGAGATTATAACAGCTACGTTTAGTCAAAAGTTTTTGTCCCAGTCATTCTTTGTGGTAAGGCCTAGGGGACCCATGACCACCGAGTTCCTTGCTGATGCCCACGGCAATTCAGATGCGTTCAGTGCCAAAAATTCATCTTCAGCTTTTCCCAAGGATTTGGATTCTGTTTCCAAGCATAGGGTTTCAAAATCCCAAATTCTTTTCCACTTTCATGATTTATTTGTTCAATATGTTCAAGGTATAATAAAATGGTTGTCAAGTACTGACTTCATGCTTCATAAGTGCCACCACTTACCCCGTCCCCTATTGGTCATTTCTCAGCCTAAAATATGATGGGTGGTAGAGTTTCCTTTAAACCACTGTTCCTGTAAGTACATATTTCCCTGGGAGAAAACAACTCTGGGAAGTGTCCCAATAATCTTTTCCAATAAATGTTTATTAGCTTTGATGCCAGTATCTGTAGAGTCTTGGGAGGAATGTTACTTTTGTCGGTTTTCACATTTGGTGGCCTATGATATTGATGTGTTTTACAGGGATGGCTTAGCTTTATGGGCGCTCAGATCATCCTTTCATAACCTGGAAATTGTCTTTCCCAAGAACTGCTTAGATTGTGAACACTTACTTGTACCACTAAATGTATCTGTATGCAAAATTCTCCTGTGTGACAGAGTAGAAATGCTCCATAGGGTTTTCTAGGCTTTAATCTTTTTTTTCCCCATGTTTTATTGTGAATTATATGATATTTTACATGAGAGAACTTTAGTTCTACATTCATTCCATCGTATATCGTTTCATTGCCATGGTTCCAATCCACTCCATGCATCATCAACTGATCAAAGGGCATACCCTATAAACCTGCCCCCTACACTCCCCCCCCCCCATTCTTCAGGACCCAGTCCCTCTCCCTCTCTGGATCCAAAGTCCCCATCCGCTTCATCACTCCACGTCATCATCTCTGCCTCCATCTCGGGCCTTGCTGCTTCTCTGGGTAGGGTCCCACTCTCGGTTCTTCTCCGTTGATGGTCCCAGAGACTTCCGCTCCTAAACTGGAGAGTTAATCACTCCCTTCCTTGCTACAAAACATTTACCTTTACATTTCCAACCCTCACAATAAGTTCTAGGCTTTAATCTTTAAGGGAACAAATCACTGGATCTTTTATCACATGAAGCTGCTGGTGAGTTAGAACAACCAACCTTTCAGTGAGCAGCCAAGTGCTTAACTGCTGCACCACCTGGCTTGTACATTGGCATATTATTTACATGCACTTATTTAATTCTCACTTTTGCCATACATGACTAGACCCTGCACCTGCTATGTTAACGCCCACTCCAAATTCTAAGTCACTCAACACACACACTGTGGAAACCAATGAAACTCAGAGTATCTGAGAACTAGGCCCAGGATTTACCTTCACTGGATCCTAATTTTCAGGCTGCAAGGGTCCTTGAGTGTGTCATTGTAGGATCAGCGCTGGTCTGCAAACCACAAGGTCGGCAGTTGAAATCCATTAACTGCTCCTCACAAACCCTGTACAAGGTCACTATGAGTTGGAACTGAGTCAGTGGCACACAACCACCCCCCCTCCACCACCACCACAGAAGTCCTTGTGTAGCACTATAGAATAATCCCTGGACTGTTAACCAAAAACTCAGCAGTTCAAACCCACAAGCTACTCCTTGGAAACTCTATACAGTGTTGTTATGAGTCAGAACTGACTCGACAGCACTTAAAAACAACACCACAACCACCAACACTGCTAATCCATAACTTTGAAACCTGTCTGTTGGTCACTGACTCATTTAGTTTCCTTCTCAGCACTCATATAATTGCACAGAACAGCTATAATTTGCCTATAAACTTTTATGTTCATTTAAATCCAAATCCTTCCCTCTTCAATAACAGATACACAAAATCCCTTATAATAAGTCCTGTTGTGCTAGATACAGACTTTTCTTTATCTGCTGTATTTTAAATTACGTCATTTTTTTTACTCCAAATAATTGTGCCTCTATTTTGTCTCCTTTGTCTTTAAGGAGGTCCTAAAGATGTACAAAAACTGTAGCATGCATCTTCCCCATTGTGGATAGAGAATAATTCCTTTAATTTCATAATTTTAGGCTCTCCTCTGTAGAACTTGAAAAACACCATGGATACCTCTTTTGATTTAGAAGTAGAGACACTTGAAGTTGACAGACTGTCTTAATTAATCTGCTCTTAATTCAGCCTCTGATATAGAGTTGTCAGGCATGTACATCCATAATTTCCATCTGCGTGTCGTAGTGCCATTTCATCATTGATTTCATCACTAGACATTCATCAAGCATTCAGAGGACCTGGTCCCAGATGAGAGCCTGTGGGGAAGACACAGGGAATGATTCTTCTTGTACCATGTAGCTTCTTAAGAAGGATATGGTAGTTTATCTTTCTATTTTTTTCTGGTTGTGATTTACATAAATATGTAATTTCAGAGCAATCTCAGATATATCAAGGTTTCCTTCTCCTATGAATATGGTATAACTGTATTTCTTAAAGCATTTCAAACACAGTGTCAGAATCAGCTAGACATTTTCTTATTAAATTATCAGCTCCCAGCTGATTACAAAAGTAGCCCTGGTAGCGTAGTGGGTTACCCATTGGAGTGCTAACCACATCGTCAGCAGTTTGAATCCACCAACTACTCCACAGAAGACTGATGAGGATTTCTGCTCCCATAAAGATTCACAGTCTCAGAAACCCTCTACAGGGTCACTATGAGTCAGAAGCGACTTGAAGGCAGATAGCAGCAGCAGCAGTTGATTCAGCAGGTCTGCTGAAGAACTCATGAATCGATTCAGTTAACAGCAACCAAATGTGCAGCTAGATACCTAGTGTAGATAAAGGAATTGCAGTGTTTACAGTGGGTTAAGTGTTGGACTACTAATCTAAAGATCAGTGGTTCAAATCCTCCAAGCACCCTATGACAGAAAGATGAGACACTCTGCTTCTGTAAACATTTACAGCCTTGGAAATGCTAAGAAGCAGTTTTACATGGTCCTACAGGTTTCTATGAGTCAGAATCAACTCAGCAACAGTAGGTTCAGAGGAGATTAAGATCTCTGTGTGGCACAAATGGTTTGTACTCAGTTACTAATCTAAAAATTGCTGGAGAAAGGACTGACCATCAGTTTCCACAAAGACTATAGCCAAGAAATCTCATGGAGTAGTTGTGCTCTAACACATTGAGTCACCGTGAATGGAAATGGACTAAATAACAACAGATTTGTTTTTCTTTGTTTTTATGTATGTTTTGAATAGCTGAAAAGATCAGCAAACCAAAAGTGGCAAGATCCACCATAGGGTCATCTTAGCAGTTTTAGGATTTTCTTGGGGTTTCCGGTTCAAAGACAAACTTTTATGAATGTGTCCTGAATGTCTTACTATCTAAGAGTTGAATTCACCATAATCAAAATATTTATAACTTCCTAAACCAGAATGGCTAATTTATAATTGTTGTTGTAAGGTTAGGGTTATTCTTTTTCAAACCATCAGAAAAGGCGACTATTACCAAGGTGCCATACAAACAGAATAAGGAGCTCTGGTAGCGTAGTGGTTATGAATTGGGCTGCAAACCTTAAGGTCAACAGTTCGAAACTACCAGCTGTTCAGAGGGAGAAAGATGAGGCTTTCTGCTTCTGTAAAGATTTACAGCCTCAGAAACCCTGTACAGGGTCACTATGAGTCGGAACCGACTCCATGGCACACAACCACCACCACCACCACCACCATACAAACAGAATAAGAAAGTAGATAGATTTTAGAACACGAACGAAACAGAGCATAAGGATTTGGGGAGACCTGTGGAAATTTCATCAACATTATTTGAAGAGTCTGTCTCTCTGATCATTACAATGCTCTTCTACCAGAAACCATTTCTTTCTCCCTTTATCTTTGCTGAATGTAGCCTGGCCAAGTATTTACTCTTCAATTAATTTCCTCAAGTATATGCAGACCACCTTTCTTTACTAAGCTCTTTTTCATTTTGACATATTACTTGATATTGTGCAATTTAGTTTCTGCAGTTTAGCAATCTTCCTAATGTTATTAGTAGTGTAGTTATAAATTCCCTCAAGAGGTGATTTTAGGAGATCATGACATTCTCTTTGTCCCCAATCTGGTGCCCTTATCATCCTGCTATCTTCAGGGCTTCTATTCCAGCTCCCCTCTGCCCCCTGCAATAGAAGAGGGGTTTGCATACTGCACCCCCTGAACATTCTAGCCTGCCAATCTTGCAGTCATATATCTGTAGGGTTTGAGTTGGGACAAAGTAAAGCTAACTTTCAAAAGAGGACTGACTCTGCAACCTTGGGGCAGAACCACAAACAGCCAGAGAGTTTTGAAATGCTTGACACAAGCCTAAAAGGTCTGCTTTAGATATCAGAGTGTGCCAAAGGTAGTCATAGGAGACACTGCAACAGAATCTAAATGCATTTGGATTGTTACATCTTAGGAAAATATCAGTAAAACATACAACCAGCTTCAGCAATACATTATTTTGTTGGTTTCTGCTGTTAAATGAATGTAAAATGCAATGAAGAAATTTCTGTTTGTTTACTATATTTAAAATCTAAAATAATTCTATACATTCTGATTTGTCAAGATTTTATAATGTCCTTTGTTTTTCCCCCCTCACTGTCTTTTAAAACAACTAGCATAGTAAAATCATGATGGCAACAGCAAACATTAGTATTTATTCCATCTTATGTGCAAGGCATTATACTTCCTGTTTCCTTATCATCCCTTCCTGATCTGAAAAACAGTGACTGCAGCGATGGTGGCCTAGGTGATAGCAGGGAGAGAGAGCAGTTGTGGACTGTAGGCCCACAGACTTTGAGAGGCTGTGTGCCTGAAGCTCAGAGGATGGCTCGCAAAATGTATCTTTCAGACATTTAAATAAATAAATATATTTTGTTTTCTATATGTACATTAAATAGTTATCCTTTGATCATTTGTGAAAAATGAGATGTAAAAGGGAAGTCATAGACTGGAAGTAGGATCGTTGTTGTTCCAGAGAGGGAAATATAATCATTGAAATAAAAGGTAATGTATGATTGGTTGAAAGTAAAACTGATGATCTTGAAAAAAAAAAAAAAAAGTCTTCGTTAATATAGCATTGTGAAAAATAAACATTTTAAATGGAAAAAAGAAAACCAAGCAAAACAAAATAGCTGTGGGGCAGTTCTACTCTTCTGTCATATAGGATTACTAGGAGTTGGAATCAGCTGGATGGACAGCAGTGGGTTGGGTAGGATTTTCCATTGATGGATATTTGGATGTTTTCCAGCTTGGGACTATTATAAACAAAGCTGTAATAACAACAACAACAAACAAAACAAAACAGAAGGGGCTAAGGCAGTATCCCATACAGGTTGTATAGCAAAATGACTAGGAGTGTATTTATGTTCAAACTGTCTGTGATGGAAGTCTGGTTGTACTTCTTATTGGTAAATTTACCTAAACTCCCTGTACATCACTTTAGTTATTTATAAAGTGAGGATAATATCATTACTAAACTTAGGGTTCCTGCTCACAAACTTATTTGGTATGTTAGCAGAAGACATGAAGAGTTTTCAACAATCATTCCACAGAGATAGTGAAGACTGGAATTGAATTATAAAGTGAGGATAATATCATTACTAAACTTAGGGTTCCTGCTCACAAACTTATTTGGTATGTTAGCAGAAGACATGAAGAGTTTTCAACAATCATTCCACAGAGATAGTGAAGACTGGAATTGAAATTAAACTTTGAATGTAATTGGATTTAGTGTCCATGCCCACTACATTATATAGTCATGGGCACAAAAAAATACCCAGCTCTTCATTAGAAGTTGAGAGGGCTTAGGCAGATTATTCAAACTTCTTTGAGTCTTGTTTTATCATCCATATATAAAACCTACCTAACAATACTATCAAGAGACAGAAAAGTTGCAATGTGCTTTGCATGAATGCTTGTGATTTTGTTATGTGGAATCCAGTCAGTGTGACTTATACCAAGTTCTTTTGTAATAGAACAAAATGTTGCCTGGTCCTACCCCATTCTCATAATGTTGTTAAGTGCCATCGAGTCAATTCCAACCCAAAGCGACCCTCTATAGGGTTTCTGAGGAGCAGCTGGTGAACTTGAACCTCCAGTCTTGCAGTACAAATGGCTTTGCAAGTCGGATGCATTAACCCACAGTGCCACACCAGGACTCCATAAGAGTGGCCTACAGTTGAGCCACTTATTGCAGTGACTATGCCAACTCACTTCATTGAAGGTCTTCATCTTTTTCACTAACACTTGACTTTACCAAGCATGATCATAATGCTTGTCTTAGTCTGGGTTTCATATATGGAATTCTGATGTGGCACTGTAGGATAAAGCACTGGACTGTAAACCACAAGCCTGGAGGTTCAAATCCACCAGTTGCTCCTTGAAAACCCTATATAGGGTCTCTATGCGTCGCAATATATATATTGCCATAAAGTGCCGTAGACTTGATTCAAATATATATATATATATTAAGGATCTCTGGTAGCATAGTGGTTACGAATTGGGCTGCGAACCACAAGGTCAGAGGTTCAAAACTACCAGCTGCTCCATGGGAGAAAGATGAGGCTTCCTGCTCCCATAAAGATTTACAGCCTTGGAAACCCTATTCAGGGTCACTATGGGTCAGAACTGACTCAACGACAATTAACAACAACATTATATATATAAATATATGTGTGTGTGTGTGTATACATATATATACACACACACATATATATAAATGTTGTTGTTATTAACTGCCATCAAGTCAGTTCTGAAGCACAGCGACCCAGTATAGGGTTTCCAAGGAGCTGCTGTGAGCTTGAACTTCTGTCATTGTGATTCAAACCTACTTTGAGTTCAGCACATTGACCCACAGTACCACACCAGCACTCCATATATTCTTCCAGCCATTCTGTGGGGGAAATATGAGTCTTTCTGCTCCTGCAAAGATGTACAA
This sequence comes from Chrysochloris asiatica, assembly GCF_000296735.1. Taxonomy (NCBI): domain Eukaryota; kingdom Metazoa; phylum Chordata; class Mammalia; order Afrosoricida; family Chrysochloridae; genus Chrysochloris; species Chrysochloris asiatica. Next base: position 27,580,541 of record NW_006408533.1, on the reverse strand, counting down.
GTCTCAGAAGCCCTCTACAGGGTCACTATGAGTCATATATGATTCAATGACACTTAACAACAGCAACAATATATATGGTCTCCTGGTGTGGTGCTGTATACTAAGAACTGGACAGGTAACCACAGGGTTGGCAGTTCAAACCTACCACAGCTCCTTGGGAACCCTATACAAGGTTGCTAGGACTAGGAACTAACTTGACAGCACTTAGTAATAAGCATATATATTTACATACATACATTTAAGTGTTAATTCAAAAGCACCAAACAACAAAAACAACAAATAAATATATTATGTATAGGTTTGTTGTTAAGTGCCATCAAATCTGTTCTGACCCACAGTGACCCTGTATAGGGTTTCCAAGGTGCAGCTGGTCAGCTTGAACTGCCGATCTTGCAATTCAAATGGCTTTGCAGTCTGGTGCATTAACCCACAGGGCCACAGCAGGACTCCTTTGTATAGGTTTGAGAAAGGCTAAATATGTTACTTCTCACTCATAGGTGAGGGATAACTACTATTTACTGCTCACTCCTGCCCACTTACCCCACCCTGGCACACTTAAGAGTGTGTCTACTAATTCAAAAGACTGGTGGTTTGAACCCATCCAGTGGTGCCTTTGAAGAAACTCCTGGTGAACTGCTTCCAAAAGGACACAGCATTGAGACCCCTATTTGTTGTTGCTGTTAAATGCCGTTGAGTCGGTTCCAACTCATAGTGACCCTATATAGGGTTTTGGAGGAGCAGCTAGTCAGTTTGAATCACCAACCTTGGAGTTCAAACCTACCTTGAGGTTGACTGCGTATGTTATAGCTCTACACTAGGACTGTAAGACCCTATAAAAGATAGTTTTATTCTACAACACGTCGAGTTACTATGAACTGGAATGGACTCAGTGGCAATCTTTTTTTTTTTTTTTTTCTCTTTCAAAGACTAACTGGGGATAAATGAGACATAAATAAAAATTTAAGAAGGGGTATAAGACAATATACACTGATTATAATTAGAGTCACTGAAAACGAGAAAGATTAGAGTTTTCAGAAACTAAGAAGAATTAAGCTAAGGTTGCTGGGTTTAGACAGAGAAGACATAAATAAATAGATAAAAGACATGGGGGGCAGGCAAAATCAAAGGTCTGAGGAGTGAGCTATAAAGGAGCTCAAGCTTTCTGGAGATCATACTTTCATTTTCAGTATTGGACTGACATCAGATTAGAAAAAAATCTGAATATCAAACTAGGAAGCCAGATCATAGATCATACATGCAATGGGGATATTATAATAGAAACAAATAACCCATTTAATAACTCATTTCTATAAACGGCTATTTATTTTTATATAATCTTAATTAAAATTCTCAGACATGCATATTTTGGTAACAATTAAGATTCAAATCTTTTTCACATGTATCAATGGTACCATTTAACTTTTTAATTATACATGTGATAAAAATTAATGCAATAATTAGTGGCTGACATTATGAAAAAGAGAAGGGACTTAATTCTGATTCATGAACCTTTGTTGAATAGAAAGACAATGAGAGCAAAGGGAAAATAAATTCATGACAGAACAGTGGCTATTGGTCTTGAAGTTGTAGTCTGGAAATACTCCGTTTATAAACCTTCAATAGAGTTCTGAATAACAAATCTGTCTCTATGTCATGTGGAAGAGGAGCAAGACTGTGACCATTTGTAAAACATGTAAATAGAAAGATGTTGCTGATATTAGGTGCCATGGGGCGAGCCTAGGCACAACAAAACTAATCACTTCCCAGTCCTGTGCCATCCTCACAATTGTTACACTTGAGCCCACTGCTGCTGGCACTTTGCCAATCCATCTCATTGGAGGTCTTCCTCTTTTTTGCTTTTTTATACTTTTTTACACTTTTCCAAGCATGATGTCTCTCTTCAAGGACTGGTACTTCCTAATTCCTTCCTAATAACAACCAAAGTATTAAAGATGAAGTCTCACCATCGTAGCTTCTAACAAGTATTCAGGTTGTACTTTTCCCAACACAGATTTGGGTGCTCATCTGATAGACCATGGTACTTTCAATATTCTTTCCCAAGACCATAACTCTTCTACAGTCTTCCTTATTCATTGTCTAACTTTTGCATGTATATGTGGCAATTGAAAATACCATAGCTTGGGTCAAGAACATCTTAGACCTCAAATTGCTATCTTTATTCTTGAAAACCTTAATGAGATTATGTGCAACAGATTTACCTATTGCAACCCATCATCTGATTTCTTGATTGCTGCTTCTATCAGTGTTAATTATGGATCCAAGCAAAACAAAGTCTTTGATAGTTTCAATCTCTTCTTCATTTATCATGATGCTATTTATTGGTCAATTGGTGAAAATTTTTGCTTCTTTTGCATTGAAGTGTAATCTTTTGTTTCCTTTACATTGAGGTGTAGTCTTTGATTTCATCAGTAAGTATCGTAAGTCCTCTTTGCTTCCAGGAACGAAGATTGTTTCACCTACATACTGCAGGTTGTTAGGGAGTTTTCCTCAAGTCCTGATGCCATGTTCTTCTTCATGTAATCCACTTCTAGGATTATCTGCTCAGCATACAGATTGAATAAATCAATTGAAAGGATGTAGCCCTGGTACAGGAGCTCCGGTAGCATAGTGGTTATGAATCGGGCTGCAAACCACAAGGTCAGTAGTTTGAAACTACCAGCTGTTCCACTGGAAAAAGATGAGGCTTTCTTCTCCCATAAAGATTTACAGCCTTGGAAACCCTGTACAGGGTCACTATGAGTCGAAACTGACTCCACAACACATAACCAACAAAGCAACCCTGGTACACACCTTTCCTTACTTGAAGCCATTCAAATCTTTATTCTGTTTGAATGGCTTTCTTTTGATCTATGGACAGTTTCCTCATGAGCACAATTAAGTTGTTTGGAATACCTATTTTTCACACTATTAGCTACAGCTTGTTATGATCCACACCATCAAAATTCTGCATAGTCAATAAAATACAAGTAAACATCTTTCTGATATTCTCTGCTTTTAACTAAATTCCATCTGATGTCAGCAAGGATATCATCCCTCATTCTACATTCTCTCCTGAATTGAGCTTGATTTTTTGGTCGTTTCCTGAAGAAGGACTATTGCAGCCATTTTTAAATTATTTTCAGAAAAATTTACTTGCATGTGATATTAATAATATTACTCATTGATATCTGCATTCTGTTGAGTTACCTCTCTTTGGAATGGGCATATCTCTTCCAATTGGTTGAGCAAGTAGCTATCTTCCAAATTTCTTGGCATAGATGAGTGAATGCCTCTCGGGCTTCAACAGTATGATAAAAGATTTCAGTTGTATTCCATCAATGCTTTGACCTTTGTTTTCTTTCCAAGGAGCTCTGGTAGCGTAGTGGTTACGAATCGGGCTGCTAACTGCAAGGTCAGCAGTTTGAAACTACCAGCTGTTCCGCGGAAGAAAGATGAGGCTTTCTGCTCCCGTAAAGATTTACAGCCTCAGAAACCCTGTACAGGGTCGTTATGGGTCGGAACCGACTCCACTGCACATAACAACAGCAACAGTGCAGTTTGGTCTTCTTCATTCAGTACCATGCTTCATAATCATATGCTACCTCTTGAAATGATTGAACATAAACCATTTCTTTTGGTACCATGACTTTTTGTACTCCTTCAGTCTTCTTTTGATGCTTTCTGCATCATGCAGTATTGAAATTCAGTTCTCTCAGCTTGAGAAATGCTGAGCATTTTTTTATTTTTTGGTTTTCTAACTGCAGGTCTTTGCACATTTCGTTACAAGACTTGACAGTATCTTCATGAGCTGCCCTTTGAAAATTTCTGTTCAGCTCTTTTACTTCCTCATTTCTTCCATTCAGTTTAGCATCTTTACAATGGAGAGCAAGTTTCAGAGTCTCTTCTGATGTAAATTTTGGCCTTTCTTTCCTGTTTTTATAATGACCCTTAGCTTTCTTCCTGTATTTAATTTTCAGCTTCAGCCTCAACTTGTACTTGAGAAGTTGATCTTCTATTCCACAGTCTGCACCAGGCTTTGTTTTAGTTGATGATACTGAGCTTTCCCATGGTCTCATTCCACAGATTCAGTCAATTTGATTTCTGTGTACTCTAGCTGATAAGGTCCATGTGTATAGTCATTTTTATGATGTTGGGAAAAGATGTTTGCAGTGAAGAAGTCATTGGTCTGGAAAAATTCTGTCATGCAATCTCCAGAATCATTTCTATCACCAAGGTTTTATTTTCCAATTACTGAGCCTTCCTCTTTGTTTCCAACATTCACTTTTCAATCAACAATAATTGTCAATATATTTTGATTGTATGTTTTATCAATTTCAGACTAAAGTTGGTAGAATTCTTCAATTTCATTGTGATTAGTTTTAGTGATTGATGCATAAATTTGAAAATTAATGTCATCAACTGGTCTTCCTTGTAGGTGCATGAATATTATACTATCACAGACAGCATTGTATTTCAATGTTGACCTTGAGATGTTCTTTCGATGATGAATGCTACAACATTCCTTTTCAATTTGTCATTCCCCTCATAGTAAACCGTATGATTGTCAGATTCAAAATGGCCCAAACCAGTCCATATATTGATTTTCATGCGTTGCATTTCCTTTTTGGAGTCCTGGTTTGGTGCTATAGGTTAATGCACTGGACTGCAAAGTTAGTTTGAACCACAAGGTCAGCAGTTCAAGCTCACCATCTGGTCTTTCTGGTCTTTGTGTCATGGAGAGTGATGTGTTCTCTTAGTCCATCAGTCCACTGAAACAATTTTTTCCATGTATCTTTGGTTTTCTTCGCTCTTATTTACTCTAGACAGTGAGAGGTCAATCACTGCACCATAAATGGCCAATTATGTAGAGCAATGTCTTTGTGAAATAAGTTATGCCAAATGACTTTGGTGTCCTCTGAGACCACTGTCTTGAGTCGTCAGCCCCAGTGTGTAGGTGCAGTTTCTTGATATGTGTCTTGCATTATAAATCCTGGCACCTTAAACTTAACCTATCCTATATGAAAATTTACCATCCTTTCCTGTGTTGCCTAGCAAAAGGCGACCACCACCTTCTGCTCAGTACAATAATTTTCTTCCTTATTTCTTTTATTCAATCAGTGTCCAATTCCTATAACTTCTATTATTGTAATATTGATAAATTCCATTTCATTTTGTTCATCTCTACTCCTGGCATCTTTGTCAATCAATTCTTCATCATTTCTCATCTAGCTTTCTTACAGAAGTTTCCCAATAGGTATGCCTTCCCCACTAATGCTTCTTAATATCTATTCCTCTCATTTCTTCCCTTTGGAGATGTGTTTAATATTTCTAACCTTTGTTTTCAGGAGAAAAATTAAGAAATTTAGCATGGCATAATAGATCTTTGGTGATACTACTTCTGCTTTCCTCTCCAGCCTCCATCTGACCTCTCCATACTTTATATCCACCCTAGGTCCTATCTGTACTAAGCTACCAGAAAGTCCTGAACATAGCATGTCACCTAGGATGTTGGGACTTCTGAGCATGCTGTTCCATTACCTGGAAGTCTCCTCTATCTCTTGCCCCATTCATGTTAACATGATGTTTAGTCTTCAAGACTTAAAGGCAGCCACAGCTGTCCCAGAGACACATTTGTGGACTTTGAGTTTAGATTTTTATCTTCTCCTGTTTGTGTAAATAAGAACCTATGATCAAATAGCACAGCAGTTGGTATATAGTGGTATAATGATCTATTTCATTATTATCCTTCATGCTACTGTGAGTTCTTAAAGGCAAAGCTTACCCTTTCAAACACCTCTATACCTCTAAAACTTAAAGAAAAAAAGTACCTACATGTAGTGTAATTTTTGGTTGAAAACAAATATATAACGATGTCCAAGAGTGTCAGGTTGGATAATAAAATAAAATAAATTATCTGTGAATTATGTTATTGTTGTTAGTACATTTGATATTCTTTAATTTTTTTCTTCAGGTTTTAGAAGTCTTAATTTGCATATAAAATTGTGCGTTCCAATAATTAAAATCATTTCAACCAAAAAAAATGGCACCTGGATTAAACTGCATTTTACCCCAGCAGGACACCTTGCACCAGCTTTATTTTTACTCTTTGTATTTTATTCACTGTCGTCCCACCCAGCTCCTTCCTTCAACATGCAAGTTCTTTTCCTTCCTGCTGACTTCATTGTCAGTAGTTCTCGATTCTTTGATGTGAAAAGGGGCAGCAGTCATTTAAACTTGATCCAACCACTTTGCATTTTACAAAGTTAAACAGCTCAAAGAAGGAAAACAAGAAGGCAATGCTTGTGGACCCTAACAGTGCATATTGGCAGCGATGTCTCATTATTAATCGCTCGCTTGCTTCTCCTGTTCGATCATTTCTTTTGCAAGCAGTGAACTTTTCTCTTGCGGTTTCTATGTTCTTCAGTTACGAATTTCTCAGTCTCGGCCATATCGGGATTGTCAGACATGGTAAGTGGAATCGAGCGAGACAAGAGTGAGTGGTATCCTTAAGCGCAGTGGACTCCGCCGACCCCTTTTGATATTCTTGATTGCTGCTTCTAGAATTGTTGATTGTGAGCTCAAGCAAAATGAAATCTTTGACAACTTCTATCGTTTCTTCGTTTATCCTGGTGTTATTTATTGGTCCAGTTGTGAGGATTTTTATTTTCTTTACACTGAGGTGCAATTCATACTGAAGACTGTAGTCTTTTATTTTCATCAATAAGTATTTTAAGTCCTCTTTGCTCCCAGCAACCAAGGTTGTTTCACCTACATACAGCAGATTGTTAGGGAGTCTTCCTCAAGTCTTGATGTCATGTTCTTCTTCATATAATCCAGCTTCTCAGATTATTTGCTCAGCATACAGCTTGAATAATTATGGTGAAAGGATGAAACCCTGGCACACACATTTTCTGATTTGAAACCATTCAATATCCCCTTGTTCTATTATAATGTCTTCTGGTTTCTATATACACAAGTAAGTGTTCTGTAATACCTATTCTTTGCAATGATTTCTATAGTCTGTTGTGATCTACACAGTCTAATATCTTCGAATAATCATTAAAGCACAAGTAAGCATCTTTCTGGTATCTCTGTTTTTATCCAAGATCTATCTGATGCCAGCAAATATATCTCTTGTTCCACATCCAATTCTGAATCTGGCTTGAATTTCTGGCAGCTCCCTCTAGATGTATTACAGCAATCATTTTTAAAATTATTTTGCATGCGGTATTGTTTGATGGTTTCCACATTATGTTTTTTCATCTTTATTTTGACTAGGCACTCAGATGGCCAGATTGCTGTCTTCCAAATTTTTTGACATAGATGAGTGAACATCTCCAGTGGTGCATCAGTTTACTGAAACATTCCAATTTGTATTCCATCAACTTCTGGAGAGCCTTGTTTGTCAACAATGCCTTCAGTGCAGCTTGAACTTATTCCTTCAATACCATCGATTCTTGATCATATGTTACTTCTTGAAATGATTGAACATCGACTAATTTTTTGTTTGTTTTTGGTACAATGACTCTGTTTACTTTCCATCTTCTTTTGATGCATCCTGCATCCTTAAATTTTGACTATTGAAACTTTCAATATTTCAAGTCAAGGCTTGAATTTTTTTTACAGTTCTTTCAGCTTTAGATATACAGTGTGTGTCCTTCCCTTTTGGTTTTCTAACTTCAAGTCTTTGCACATTTCTTTATAATATTTGACTCTGTCTTTTCAACCTGCCTTTGGAAATATTCAGTTCAGCTCGTTCACTTCCTCTTTTATTCTAGCTGCTTTAACTTCTTTACTCTCAAAAGCAAGCATCAGAGTCTCTTCTGACATCCATTGTCTTTTTTCTTTCCCGCCCTTTTGCTTTCTTCCTGTCTGATATTTTTGATGTCAATCCACAACTCTTCCAGCCTTCAGTCAGTAGTGTCTAATGCATTAGGTCTGTTTTTGAAATGGGTTCTACACTCAGTTGGGATATATTCAAGGTCATTTTTTGGCTCTCTTAGTCTTGTTTTAATTTTCTTATGCTCTAGTCTGATATTGCATATGAGCAATTGATGGTATGTTCCACAGTTGAGCCTGACCTTGTTTTGGCTGATAATACTGAGCTTCTCCATCATCTCTTCCCACAGATGGAGACAATTTGATTCCTGTGTATTACATCTGGTGAGGTCAACGAGTATAGTCACCTTTTAAGTTCTTGAAACAATATATTTGCAGTTAATAAGTCATTGGTCTTTGAAAATTCAATCATGCATTCCCCATTGCCATTTCTATCACCAAGGCCATATTTTCCAACTACTGATTCTTCCTCTTTGATTCATACTTTTTTGCATTCTAATCACCAGTAATTATCAATGCATCTTCATTGCATGTTTGATCCATTTCAGACTGAAGAAGTTGGTATCATTCTTCAATTTCATCATCATTCTCCTTAGTGGTTGTTGTGTACATTTGATTAAGTGTTTACCTGATTATCCTATATGGCTATTATCCTATTACAGACCACTTACTTCCAATTAAATCTTGCAACGTTGTTTTTGGACGATGAATGTGAAGACATTCCTCTTTAATTTGCTGTACTCTGCATAGTAGAGCAAATGGCTGTCTGATTCAAAGTGGCCAATACCGGTCCATTTTGTTATGTGTTCCATTTCATTTATGATGACTTCCAATTTTTCTAGATTCATACTCGTATATTCTTTGTTCTGATTATTAATGGATGCTTGATGCTGTTTCTTCTTGTTTTGAGTTGTATCCAATCAGCAAATGAAGGTCCTGAAAGGTTTTCTCCATTCAGGTCATTATGGCCAACTCTACTTTGAGGAGGCAGTTCTTCCCTAGTCATATTTTGAATACCTTCCAACCTGAAGGGCTCATCTTTGGCAATATAGCTGACAATGTTCTTCATCTATCTGTAAGTTTTTCAATGGCAAAAGATTCCTAATCTTTCTTAGTCTAGAAGTTCTGCTGAAAAAGCTGTTCACCATGCAAAATACTGGTAGCACAGCATCCAGCCTCACAACAACACAAGTCACCACAGTACAACAAGCTTACAAATGAGTGGTTAATAATGAGTTTCCTTAAAAAAATGTATCTGTAAAAGACCAAATAGTGCAAAATTTCTCTAAAGCAAAAAATCAGAAAAGTAAGGGGCAGGGAAACTAGAAATGGTACAACCAGACAACCAGAATGGAATGAATGAGAATAATATGACATTGTGAGAAAATGTAACCAATATCACTGAATTATCTGTGTAGAATTAATTAAACAACACCTTAATTCACTTTGTAAACTCTTACCTTAATATATATATAAAGATGAAATCTAATGCAACTCTCATTGTTTAGAGTTCAGGAAATTGAAACTTGAGCTATTGTGATTTAACTTAATAAGCTACCATTAGCCATTAGGAAAACTCAGCTCTCTTGACTCTATTGCTCAATGATCAAGCCCTGGACAATGTCCAGGCAGCTTCTATTGTGTCACTGTTTATGAAAGAGAAGTACAGGCTGTCATTGGCATTTCACATGCCAGAATTCACACTCATCATGTATGTCAGTGCCAATTTGCCAATTGTCTCTTCATAATTCACTTAGCTTTTGCTACAGAGGACTAGGATGCCCTACAGATAACAAAACTATTTACATAGTGACAAAAGCAAACAAAAATGACTATAACCAAGTAAGCAGGTTGTTTATTCTAGATTAAACCTTTTCTTTTTCTTATTTGATTCAGTGAACATATTTGGACCAATTTTAAAACAAGCACATTGATTATATTTTCTTCTCAACCAGCTCATTAATTCAACAAAAATGAACAACTGGCATTCCCGTGATAAAACAAGGACTATCAAACAAAGCATCCTCATGAAAGCAAAACACCAGTTGATTGAAATGTTTATATTTCAAACAGATGTGATAGTATCATACAAACATATGTGAGTTGTGATTTAAAGGATAATAATATTCTAGCAAATTTGACCTTGAGAACACATGCAATGAAAGAAGAGAAATGGCTTACATTATTCCAAATTAAAGAGATTAAAAATAAAACTGAATACTAATGTTTATTGAGATCTTACTATTTCCATCACCAACTTAAGCGTTTTACATATAATGTTTCATTTACTTTCATAGCAACCCAGTAGTAACATTAATACTAATTGTGCTTTGCATATTAAGCAATTGAGAAACAGAACAAATTATTTGCTAACTCTTTCACAGTTATACAACATGAAAGTAGCAAAGACAATATTCAAATCCATGAAATGTCTTAATCTTCTAGAATTTGTTTCTTTAACTATTTCACCAGACTGTCAATTTGGTATAATTTTACAATCAAAACATTTACCTTTTTGGATGGATGGTTTCAAAAAATGGATGCATTTTTTATACCAATGGAAAGTCTGTCATTATTCTTTACTGAAAACCTGTATTTAGTGTCATGTTAGGAATAATGAATATACAAATGAAAGAGGATTCATAGTCCCTGATGTCAGCTTTAAATCTAGCTTTGCATCTAGTAGAATGGAAGATTAACCAACATAGCACAATGATAGTCAAATGAATGGGATTGGGAGTTAGAAAAAGATCTCAACTGACTGTCTCAAGTTCCAGTGCAACACACAATGTGAAGGTCAACATGCCCCATTTACACCTCTAGTGATTCCAGAAGTAATTTGCATTTTCCTGAATCAATTCAAACAACTGCTTCATTGCTCTAATGGGCTTAGAGTTTTGTTTTCCTTCATTCAATCAATGTCCAATTCCTGCTAATTTTATTCCTGTAGTATTGATCAATTCCTGTAATATTGATCAAATTAATTTTCTTCACCTCTATTGCTAGCATCTATGTCAATCATTTCTCACCTAGATTTCTCAATGCTATTTCTCAACAGGTATGCCTGCTCACCTAAACACTGTTACTGTTGTTATTAAGTGCCGCCGAGTCGGTTCCAACTCATAGCATCCCTGTATAGGGTTTCAAGGGGTGGCTGGTGAGCTTGAACCACCGATCTTTTGATACAAATGAAGCTTGCAGTCCAGAACATTAACCTACAGTGTCACTAAACATTAGAACCACCCAAAGCTTTATGTATAAATTTATTTTATTAAAGATAATAAGAGATAGCAGTATAAATTGAACACAATACAAGGACAAATTTCACATCTGACATCTGCATTTAAGTGCTCTAAATTTTCTAGCCATGCATCATTTCACAGGGTCTTCCTGGTACGTCCCTCTTCTCTAGGTTTATAGTTTTTAGCATTGCCATGCCAACTTTTTCCATTTCTTCATGTTTCTCTTACTCATCCAATTTCAAAATTCTTCATTTGCCCATTCATAAATATAATCATTTACTTTTAGTTTTACTTTTTTCGCTTTATTTTTTTTTTATAAGAATACTAGTACGTTTTCTAAATGGGAATGTAAACACTAAAGTATGATATGGAAAGTTATCTTTTTGGTGTTTTTTTTTTTGTATTTTTTAGCATTGGTCACAAAAACAAAAAAGAAAAAGAAAAGATAGAAAAAGAAAGGAAGCAAATTAGGCTTTCATATCATGTCATCTTTAATATCAAGCTTCTGAATGTTTATTATTGATAAATAAATAACTAAAGTTCTTCCCCCTGCTTTTATTTACATGGTTTTAATTGATAGTTCTCATCTTTTTGGTCTTGTTGTTGCTATTAAGTGTGGTCCAACTGGTTCTGACTCATAGCGACCCTGTGTAGGGTTTCAGAGGAATCGTTGACAAATTTAAACCACCGAACTTGCTGTTCAAACCAACCTTGTGGTCCAGTGCTTATCCTACAATGCCATGCCACTTAATACATTTGAAAAATATTGGGGATCCCCAAAGAGCTTTTGTTTTTGTGGATTATATCTCCTTCTACTGATCATACATTAAATGAAAACTCTGTAAACAATGAATACTAAAATGCTAAATGTTAAAATAATAAGACATTAGCTAATTTATTTAAAATAAAAATGATATGTGTTAGCGCAAGCTTTTTAATTAAAACTATATTTTATAAAATATTTAATTGAGAAAAGTACATTATAGTATCGCTTTCAAAGGTCATTAA
>NW_006408533.1:27536013-27553542 GCF_000296735.1 Chrysochloris asiatica | reverse complement strand
GAGAAGCCAGATTATATGAAGAAAAATGTTGCATCGGGGTTTGAGTAAGACTCATTAAAAACCTATGCTATGCAGATGGTACAACCTTGCTTGCTAAAAGTGAAGAGGACTTAAAACATATACTGATGAAAATCATAGAGCACAGCTTTTGATATAGATTACATCTCAATGTAAAGAAAACACAAATCTTCACCACTGGACCAATAAACAACAATCTTATCAACGGAAAAAAGGTTGAAGTTGTGAAGGACTTCATTCTTCTTGGATCAACTATTAACACTCATGGAAGAAGCTGTCAAGAAATCAAATGACATATTGCATTAGGCAAATCTGCTGCACAAGAACTTTTTAAAGTGTTGAAGAGCAAAGATATCAGCTTGAGGACTAAGGTGTACCTGACCCAAGCCATGGTATTTTTAATAACCTCATATGCATGTGAAAGCTGGACAGTGAATAAGGAAAACCATAGAATAATTGATGCTTTTGAGTTATGGTGTTGGGAACGAATATTGAAAGTGCCATGGGCTGCCAAAAGAACTAATAGATCTGTTTTGGAAGAAGTGCAGCATAAGTGCTCCTTGGAGGCAAAGATGGCCAAACTTCATGTCTAATACTTTGGACATATTGTCAGGAGGGACCAGTCACTGGAGAAGGATATCATGTTTGGTAAGGTGGAGGGTTAGAGAAAAAGAGGAAGACCCCAATGAGATGGATTGGCCAAGTGGCAGCATCGATGATCTGACACGTGATAACAGTAGTGAGGTTGGCCTAGGATGGGGCAGTGTTTCATTCTGCTGTGCGTAGGTTGCTATGGGTTGGTACCAACTAGATGTCACCTAACAATAACAACAATAACAATAATGTATTATGGTCCTATTTCTATTCTACAACTAAATACAACTTTGAAATATTTTGAAATGAAGTGCTGATGAAAAAATCAAGGTTAGCTACTAACCATTATCCAGTAGCCCTTGTGTCACTGTAGGATAGCACTGGACTTTAAACTCAAGGTTGAGTATGCAAACCCACCATCTGTTCCCATTAAGATTTAAAGCCTTGGAATCTAAATATGAGTCTGAATCAACTTGATGGCAGTAGGGAAAATAAATGAATAAATATTTTCATCTACATTTGACTGTAAGTCTAGAAATAATTTTTAATTATATTGATTGATTTACTCATTAACCAATAGTTTTAAAAAAAAGAAAATCTTGTACATTCATTCTGTTATTCAGCAGATATTCATTGCCCATTCATAGCATATCCTAAATTTTAGTCAGAAAAGAAATATTAATGATAAATAATTAGCACAATTGAAAGTATAACTTTGCAGCCCTCTGTGTTGAGAATTTTAAAACACAATGCTTTCAGTCCAAATGAAGGATGTCTTATTCAATACTATGGTTCTTGATTATATGGTACCTCTTGAAATGACTGAATATTTACCAATTCTTTTTGTTACAGTGACTCTGTTTATCCCTTATGTTTCTCTTGATGTTTCCTGCACTATTTAATATTTTTCCCATGTTTTCAGGCATCATAGAGTTGGCAACAACTCATACCAACTCTATGCTCAGCAGAACCAAACACTGCCTGGTCACTTACCAGCCTCACAATTGTTATGTTTGTGCCCATTATTGCTGCAACTGTATCATTCCATATTCTTTGGTATTCCTCTTTTTCATTGCCCAAAGAATTCTTCAATATTACATGTCTAGACTTGAATTTTTCCATCAGTTCTATAATTGTGAGATATGCTGAGTGTGTTCTTCCCTTTTGGTTTTCTAACTCCAGGTTTTGCACATTTCATTATAATACTTGGACTTTGTCTACTTGAGCTGCCCTTTGAAATTTTCTGTTCATACTTTTTTCATGATTATTCCTTTAGCTTCTCTATGTTCAAGAGCAAGTTTCAGCATCTCATCTCACATCCATCTTGGTCTTATCTTTCTTTACCGTATTTTGGTTTCTTCATGTATGATGTCTTGATGTCATCACACAACTTCTCTGGCAGTCAGCCCTTAGTGTCTAGTGCATCACATCTCTCCTTGAGATACTCTCTAAATTCAGGTTGATTTTACTCAAGGTAACAGTTTGACTTTCATGGACTTGTTTTAATTTTCTTCAGCTTCTATCTGAATGTGCATATAAGCTATTGATGCTCTCTTCTGCAGAAAGCCTCAGGGCTTGTTTGGTTCATGATATTGTGCTTCTCTATATTCTCTACCAACAGATGAAGTCAATTTAATTGATTCCTGTCTGTTCCATCTAGCAAGGCCCACATGTATAACCAACATTGATGTTGTTTAAAAATGATATTTGCACTGCTTGTGAGGGTTGGAAATGTAAAGGTAGACATTTTGTAGCAAGGAAGGGAGTGATTAACCTTTCAGTCTATGAGTGGAGGTCCCTGGAACCATCAAGGGAAAAGAACAGAGTGCAGGACCCTATCCAGAGAAGCAGTGATACCTGAGATGGAGGCAGAGACGATGACATGGAGAAATGGAGCAGCTGGGGACTTTAGACACAGAGAGGGAGAGGGGCTGTGTGCTGATGACTGGGGGACAAGTCTTGTAGTGTATACCCTTTGGTTGGTTGATGATGCATGGAGGGGATTGTAACCATGGCAATGAAATGATATATGATAGGATGAATGTAAAACTAATGTTCTCCCATATAAATGATCACATAATTCACAATAAAACATTTTTTTAAAAATGGTATTTGCAGTAAACAAGTCTCTTATCTTGCAAAAATCTAGCATGCAATCTTTAGCATCATTTTTATAACCAAGACAATATTTTCCAACTGCTGGTCCTTCATCTTTGTTTCCAACGTTAGCATTCCAATAATCAGTAATTATCAATCTTAAATGCATGTTTGATCAGTTTCAGACTGAAGAAGCTGGTAGAATTCTTCAATTTCTTCATCACTGGCTTTAGTGGTTAGTATATAAATTTGAATAATAGTCATATTAACCAATCTTTCTTGTAGGTGTATGGATATTATCCTATAACAGACAGAATTGTGCTTCAAGATGGATCTTTCTCTTCTCTTTGATGTTCTTGGCATAGTAAGTCATATGATTGTCCTATTCAGAATGGCTAATTTCAGCTCAATAATGCCTAGAATGCTCATCTTGGTGCATTAAATTCTGTTTTTATGACTTCCCATTTTCATATTTCATACATTCCATGTCCCAACTATTAATGGCTGTTTGCAGCTGTTTCTTCTTATTTTGAGTTTTGTCCTACCAGCAAATGAAGGTCCCGAGAGGTCCATTCACACTTAGAAGGCCGGTGTGACTGAGTAGAATCAGTAAAAGAAAACAATAAGAGCAAGCAGATCTCAAAGGGATGAAACATGAATGACGATGGAGGCAGCGGCAAAATGAGGTATCTCATATTGCTAAAGCTGGGTATAGCATGAAGTTAGGCATTTTCAGATGCCATAGTAACTCTAGAGAAGCAGGAGCTAAAATGTGTGATCAGACGCTCATCTCATCCTTCTGAGTCTGCTGACTGGCCATCAGAGCCCAAAAGGAAAGCACTGACTGATCAATTTCTATCTCTGTGTGCTATTCCATTACATTAGTCTCCAAGGTGTTTCAGTTTCACACTTTGCATACATCTAAAATTCCTTTGGGAGGAGGGAGAGTAATAAAGAAGTGGTATAATTTTATACAGCATTTTAATATTTTTACAAACAGGAAACTACTTTCTTTCTACAGTTTTTTTGTTCTGCTTTCATAACTAAAATTCACTGCCTCTGGCCAAATGCCATTGAGATTCTAAGGAGAGTCATATATAATATTGTCAGATTTTTTCAGATAGGTGAATTTGATAGTTTAATACTGATTTATTCAAAACAAGAAGCAACTGATTTACATGCAACTTTAAAATGAAATTGTAAATTATTGGAATCTCTGAATAATGAAATGGAAATTTAAATAAAAAACACATATGCATGAAAAACAGGAGTCCAATCAAAATGTGTTTGAATTTTAAAAAGGATTGTTTTTAATGTCTCATCACTCCCTTTGTGTGACCATTAAGATGCATTCAATTCTTATTTACTCCATGCATTTAATGAATATTTATAAAGTCCCACCAACACTATATTTACATGACATGTTAGTAGTATGGCCACTAATAAAGGAAAAGTACATTTGATGTAGGATCCATCAAGTTCTTCCTAATGGCACTAGCAGATTAAAAGGAAGTAAATGTCCATATGCTCAAAGGGGCAGATTCTTTCCTATCAGAGAAAGGAAACTGTAATGTATTCAGAAATCAAAATGCAAGGGCTACCTGAGTTTATCAAAACTCTATTCTCATCCCTCATTATATTTTAAAAGTTTGCAATTAATGATTGGACGTTCTGATCTTAAAATAGCTGCTGTATGTATACATACTGTAGATTTTCTTTATATCCATAAAACTGGTGGAAGAAAAATTATCACAAAGAGTAACATTTATGTGCATGGAGTGGATCAAATTTCACACTGCTATTTCCTTTCCCGGATTTTTTGTGGTGGCCACAGTGCGTGGACCTGAAAAAACACGTTAATCACCGATCAGGCATACTTTTAACTAGATAATTGATTCTTACATGCTGCATAATCACATATATATTTTCAGCATATATAATGCTTCAACCTTCTAGAAATTTAGATAAATGTTGAATTTTACATTAATCTCTTGGGTTCTTTAGAAAAATTTAAAAGATGTTTTATTTAGAAAAATCAGAACCATCCCTTATAGAATTGAATAAGATGCATGATAGCATCAAGATCTAGGATATTGCAAATGGATTGCACTCTAGTACAAATTGTTTGCACTCCACTACAAATCTAAAGATTGCCGGTTCAAACCTACTAAGTATTAGGTAACATGGAAGAGAAGCATGGCAACCTGCTTACATTCAGATTACAGCTAAGAAAACCTTACAGAGTAGTTCTGCTGTGTGACATAAGAGGTGTTAATATACATTTCATAACATTTCATAATCAACTTAGAAACAATGGATTTGGTTTTCTTGGTTTCAGTCTTTTAGAGAGTGATTATCCCTTTTTGGTTTTCACTATTCTTTTCCCCTGTATGCTATAGTATAGTCTCCATTTCCCCCCCTCCCCCATTTCTTATTGATACACAAGCCTGTCTCATAATAGTTAGATGGTGCCAAGTATGTGAGTTTTGACAAAAAAATGCAGATATAAGCAATGTAAAACATTTATAAGACTTCCTTCTAAAAATCCTCTCAGGCAATCTCCATGAATTCTCTTACTTCACTTTTCTGTCACTTTGTTGAAAAGAATCCAGTGAAGATCTTGAATTCTGGAGGAATGCCAGAATTACTTCATAGAAGGATTCTGTACTCCTGAATGACTCCATGTAACTGACACTCTAGCTCCCTGCTATTTCAATTTGACACGAGTAAAAAATAAAATCTGTGGTAAAGACACAGAGATTTTGTTTCAGCACATTTCTTACTATGTTAAAAATACCAACTGTTAGACAAAGTTAGACAAATCTGAGAAATAAATTTCTTATGCATTCTATTTATGCCAAGACATCCCTTTTCCTCAAACTCTCATACATGCATGTACTCTCGTATTTTCTGTTTCACATGCAATATATTAGAAGCATTATGGCTATAATTTGGTAAGCCTAGTATCTATCAGTGATTCTAGTGTGGCATTGTAGAATAAGTACTCAACTTATTCAGTACTTATTCAGTGGAAGTTCAATGGTTGAAACCCACCAGCTGCTAATGGAAAACTCTATACAGGGTTCTCTATGAATCGAAACTGACTGGATGACACTTAACAATTATCTAGCAAATAGTAGGTACCCAAGAGATGTTTTATGACTGAACAATCAATCAATACCTTCAAATAATAATGTGAAGATAAGATAAAAAGTTTAATGAAAATTCAAAAGCTAAGAGCACAAAAGTACTTTAAAAAATAAAAGATATGCTGAGAGTTATGCAAATTTAAAAGTGAAATTGGAAGAAGAGGAAAAAAATTACTTCAGAACTAAAGAATATGGAAAGAAAAATAAAATGAAGTAAAAGTTAACAAGAAGCCATTGAGGGTTGCAGGAAAGAAACTAGGAGAATAAATATAACTTTAAAATACATTTGAAATTCAGGAAGAAAGTAATTGAAATGGAATCCGGAAAATTTTAACAATACAAAATTGAAGTTTTTAAATAATAAAAAATAATATGTAAAGTAGCAATGCATAAAAGCCTTCTATCATAAGAGAATTTAAGTTTCTAAAAATAAATACTATGTAAGGCAACAATTCATGAAAAGGTCTTAAAATAGAGAAAACATGTATTTGAATGGAAACGTTCCAATTATTCCTGGGAAAATTGTTCTGGAACTATTAACTTTAAGACATAACTTAATGAAACTATTAATTTTATTTTTGTTGCTAAGTGCTGTGGAAATGGTTCTGATGGGTTTCTGAGAAGCAGCTGGTGGGCTTGAACCTCCAATCTTCTGACTCCATTAAATGTTAGGGGGTAAAAAAAAACAAACAACAACTCAAAACCTCCTGGTAAACAGATCAAATATGTATATTTTAAAGACGATCGTATTAGACAGATCAAGATCAACATAAAAAGGAAGTAAAAAAAGAAAAGCATTTTCATGAAATTTAAGAACAGAATGTACAGACTAAGGCTGTTATATCCAGCCAAGTTGTTCTATAACTTATGAATAATAATTTGGACATCCTAAATAGCATATTAGCAAGTAAACTCTAGCATCATATTAAGAAAATGAGACAACACACCCATATAGATTTT
The DNA here is from genome assembly GCF_000296735.1 of Chrysochloris asiatica. Taxonomy (NCBI): domain Eukaryota; kingdom Metazoa; phylum Chordata; class Mammalia; order Afrosoricida; family Chrysochloridae; genus Chrysochloris; species Chrysochloris asiatica. The sequence goes on along the minus strand of NW_006408533.1, from coordinate 27,546,724 downwards.
AAGACTGGCATGAAAGGGCAGTTTAAGTATCATGATGTCTATTAGAGGACATCTGAGGCAAGATGGCCATGGAGTAGGCAGACACACTGAACAGACACTCTGTAACAAAGGTATGTAAGATGAAGTGAAACAGATATAGATGGTGATCCTGGAATCCTGAGCTTCAGATGATAGGACAGAGATGTGCTTTTAGTGCTGACTAGAAGAGGAAACTGAACAGTAGCAGCAAGAGAAGAAAAACAAGAACAAATGAGTAAGCAGATTATCTGTTGGTCAGGGAACAGTGACCATCTTGAGCTTTTTCTGGCAGATGTTGATACAATGGCCTGAAGGCACTAGTCATAGTATCAAGGGAGGTGTGGCTCTCACTTTTTCCCTGCTCCATCCTAGTGGCAAGGGGTGTGGCCAGCTCTCCCAGCATTCAGTGGCAATCCCTCCAGCACAGCCTGTAGTTGGGTAGTTGGCACTTCCCCTGAACTATACTACACAAGCAGTGAACAGAGAACTGCCTTCATATTTCCTGTCTCTTTCATATTGACCAGAAAACAGCTGATGATTTCCTGAGAACACACCAACTTGCAAAAATCAATTAATGTTAACATAGCAACACCACATTGTCTCCAATTGTATTGTATTGTTAAGTGCCATCAAGTCAATTCTGACTCATAATGACCCTGTATAGGGTTTCCAAGGAGCAGCTGGTGAGCTTGAACCACCGACATTGCAGTTCAAACAACTTTGCAGTTCTGATGCATTAGCCTACAGTACCACACCAGGACTCCACATTGTCTCCAAAGAAACAGACAATTTCAATTTATATACAGAAACAAAACTCAGTGTCTTAAACAAGTGACCAAAATATAGAGCCAGAAAATATAATACTAGAAATGGTATCAGAAATACTTGACCAAAAAGTTGAAAGAATCATATTTGGGTACCTACAATGAATTGAAAGAATGATCAAGAGAACTACAGATAAAATCCAAGAAAACAGTAATAAAACTTTAGAATAATTCAGGAAAACACAACAAAAATAAATTGACAAAATAAATGAAGAATTGGGAACCATACAAAAGTAGCTATTGGAAAGCCAGAAAATTAATACTAGGACTTCAGAAATAGATAATACATTGAAAGGACACAGAAGTAGAGTTGAATCAATGGAAAGTTTAATTAGTGAGCTTGAAGGCACATCTCTCAGTATTGTGGTACTTGTAGGATAAGTACCTGACTGCAAAGTTGGTTTGAACAAGGTTGGCGGTTCAAACTCACCAGCTGCTACTCAGAAATCCTATACAGGGTCACTATGTGTTGGAACTAACTCGGTGGCACGTGATAACAACAACAAAGGAATAATAAAAATAAATAAATAACAAAGAAAGCCTAAGATTTATGTGGGACACTGTCAAGGTGAATAATTTAGCTGTGATTGGAATTGCAGAACATGAAGTGACAAAAAAAAAAAAAAAATTGAGAGACTAGTCAAAGAGGTGCTGGAAGAAAACTTCACTAATATCATAAAAGAAGAGAAGATAATACGTTCAAAAAGTTGAGAACTCCAAGCAAGATAAACCCCAAAGAGAATAGCCAAGACACATTATAATCAAACATTTCAAGACTAAAGACAAGGAAAGAATCCTGAAAGCATCTAGCGAAAAACACAAAGTTACTGACAAAGGAGAACTAATGAGATTAAGCTCTAATTTTCCACAGAAAGAATGAAGGCAAGAGGATATATTATGAAATTCTGACAGAAAAAACAGCCAAACCAGAATCAAATTTGTCTATCAAATATAGCAGTGATTTTAGGACATATCCAGATAAAGAGGAATTAAAAGAATTTGTGAAAACCAGACAAACTTTACAAAAAATGTTAAAGGGAATTCTTTGGACATAAAACCAACAGCAGTAGACAACAACCTGAGATTAACATTTATGACACTATCACCTAAGACACAGTCCAGATTTAGAAGTACTCAAAGTAAACCAAACCTGTGGTTGTTGTTAAGTGTGGTCAAGTCAGTTTCGACTCATAGAAACCCTGTATAATGTTTCCAAGGCTGTAAATCTCTGCGAGAGCAGAAAGCATCATCTTTCTCCCATGGAGCAGATGGTGGACTCGAACCATCAAACTTGTTGTTCACAGTCCAGTGCTTATCTTCAAGAGCCACCGCGCTTCCGAAACAAATCTACAAGACTGAAAATAGGGAACCAGAGATACAAGAATGCAATAAGAAAAAGTACATAAGGTAAAAAGAGGGAAGGAGCTCTGGTAGCGTAGTGGTTACGAATTGGGCTGCGAACCTTAAGGTCAGCGGTTCGAAACTACCAGCCGCTCCGCGGGAGAAAGATGAGGCTTTCTACTCCGGTAAAGATTTACACCCTCGGAAACCCTGTACAGGGTCGCTATGGGTCGGAACCGACTCGATGGCACTTAACAACAACAATATAGTTACGGAACTCTTAAATGAAGAGGAAACCAAATTGATTTCAAGAAAAAAAAAAAAAAAATACACCTACCGGTAATTCCCTAAAACAACTCATCTGTCAGTGGATTTCATTGTGGTGGCTTTTGTGCTGTTTTTGCTGGAAGCCATGACACAAGTACTTTAAAAACCAGCAGTGCCACACATCCTGGAGCGGTTTTAATAGAGCTTCCAGACTAAGACTAAAAAGAGGGAGAGGCAGACCACTTCTGAAGGGTTAGCCACTAAAAACCTTATGAGTAACAGCAGATGAGACCCTCAGATTGAAAGGCACTCAAAATACAACTGGGGAAGAACTGTTCCCTCAAAGTTCATTTGAACTAAATGATGTGCCCAGGGCAAAGCTTTCAAGACCTTCATTTGCTGCTGGAATACAATTCAAAATGAAAAGAAACAGCTGCAAACATCCATGAGTAATCAGAATGTGAAATGCACGATGTATGAATCTAGAAAATTGGAAGTCCTCAAAGATGAAATGCAATTCTTAAAAAATATGGACTATTATTATTCATTTTGGATAATCATATGATTTGCTATGCTGAGAATGACAGGTTGAAGAGCAACTGGGCACCATCCATCTTGAAGAATAGATCCCCCACAAGATGGATTAAAGCATTGACAACAAAGGGCTGAATAATAACAATTGTGAGGATGGCACAAAAGGGATAAAATTTCATGCTGTTTTGCATGGAGTCAACAGGAGTCAGTATCAACTCGATGTTATTGTTGTTGTTAGGTACCATCGAGTTGGTTCCTACTCATAGCGACCTTATGCACAGCAGAATAAAATGCTGCCCCATCCTGGGCCAACCTCAATACTGTTGCCTCACTGAGTCCATCGATGCTGCCACTTTGCTAATCCATCTCACTGGAGATCTTTGTCTTTTTCTCTGGCCCTCCACTTTACCAAACATGATATCCTTCTCCCGAGACTGGTCCCTCCTGACAATATGTCCAAAGCATGAGAGACGAAGTTTGGCCATCCTGGCCTTCAAGGAGCACGCTGGCTGCACTTCTTCCAAAACGAATATATTGGTTCTTTTGGCAGCCCATGGCACTTTCAATGTTCTCCTCCAACACCATAACTCAAAATAATCAATTCTTCTACAGTCTTCCCTATTCACTGTCCAGCTTTCACATGCATATGAGGTTATTGAAAATAACATGGCTTGGGTCAGGTGCACCTTAGTCCTCAAACTGACATCTTTGCTCTTCCACACTTGCCCAATGCAATACGTCATTTGATTTCTTGATTGCTGCTTCCATGAGTGTTGATAGTTTATCCAAGAAGAATGAAGTCCTGGACAACTTCAATCTTTTCTCCATTGATAATAATGTTATTTTTTGGTCCAGTGCTGAGGAGTTTTGTTTTCTTTACATTGAGATGTAATCCATACTGAAGACTGTGCTCTTTGATCTTCATCAGTAAATGTTTTAAGTCCTCTTAAAACAAGTTTTATTTTATCTGCATATCACAGGTTGTTAATGAGTCTTCTACCAATCCTGATGCCATGTTTTTATTCATATAATCCAGCTTCTTGGATTATTTGCTCAGCATACAGGTTGAATACTTATGGTGAAAGAATACAACCTTGTCGCACACCTTTCTTCATTTTAAATCATTCAGTGTCCCATGTTCTGTTCAAACAACTACCTCTTGGTCCAGGTACAAATTTTTCATGAGCACAATTAAGTGTTCTGAAATACTCATATTTCGCAGTATTGTCCATAGCTTTTCATGAACAACACAATCAAAAACCTTTGCGTAGTCAATAAAGCACAGGTAAACATTTTTCTGATATTTTCTGCTTTCAGCCAAGATCCATCGAACATCAGCAATGATATCTCTCATTTCATGGGCTCTTCTGAATCCAGCTTGAACCTCTGGAAGTTTTCTGTCAATGTACGATTGTAGCCTTTTCTGTATTACCTTTCGTAAATCATTACTCGCATGGGATATATCAAAGAGATTATCCGATTATTTCTGCATTGCATTGGGTTACCTCTCTTTGGAATGGGCACAAATATAGATGTCTTCCAATCAGTTGGCCAGATAGTTGTCTTCCAAATTTCTTGGCATAGATGAGTGAGTGCCTCCTGTGCCGCCTCACTTTCTTGAAAGATTTTCATTTTTATTCCATCAGTTCCTGATGCCTTGTTCTTTGCCAATTCCCTCAATGCATCTTGGACTTCTTCCGTCAGTATCATTGGCTCTTGATCATAAGCTAACTCTTGAAATGGTTGAACATTAACCATTTCTTTTTGATACAGTGACTTTGTGTCTTCTTCCTTCCATCTTCTCTTGATACTTTCTGCATCATTCCATAATTTGTCCAGGGACTCATTCAATAACAAAAGTCGAAGCTTGAATTTTCTCTTCAGTTCCCCCAGCTTGAGAAATGCTGAGCGTGTTCTTCCTTTTTGATTTTCTGATCCCAGGTCTTTGCACATTTTGTTGTCATATTTGGCTTTAGTTTCTCAAGTTGATCTTTGAAATTTTCTGTTCAGCTTTTGGACCTCCTCATTTCTTCCATTTGCTTTAGCATCTCTATGCTGGAGAGCAAGTTTTAGTGTCTTTTCTGACATACATTTTGACCTTTTCCTTCTTTCTTGTCTTCTTAATGACTTTTTGCTTTCTTTCTGTATGATGTTCTTGATGTCATCCCACAGGTCTTCTGGTCTTTGGTCTTGTGTTTAATGTATCAAATCTGTTTTTCAGTTATCTCTAAATTCAGGTGGAATACATTCAAGGTCACATTTTGGCTCTCGTGGACTTGTTTTCATTTCAGCTTCAGTTTGAATTTGCATATGAGCAATTGAATGTCTGTTCTACAGTCTGCCCCTGGCCTGGTTTTGATTGATGATATGGAGCTTTTCCATCATCAACTTGATAGCACCTGACAATAATGTAACTCTACCTAAATCTAGCCTTACCCCTATCCCTAGTAGTCCAATCCCTACCCCTAGCACTATTCCTTGTCCTTACCATAACCCTAACCCTAAAGGAAAACCTAGGCCAATCCTAGACCTAGCTATAGTCATAACCCTAACTCCTTTATCCTACCAAAAAGATAGATAGATAGATCTATTAAAAGCTATCATATTAATATTTCTAAGGAAAATACCACATGATTATCTGTGTGATACTTAAAAAGACTTTGAAAAAGTTCAACCTGTATTTCTTTTAAAAGGTTTCAGAGAAATAGAAACTAAAGGCTACTTCCATAACATAAGAAAATCTGTAGGTATAATACAGCACTAAGGCTAATATCTTGTTAATATCTTGTTTAGTATACAAAAAAAAAAAAAAAAGAACTATTTCCACTAAGGAAGATCAACAACAAGTTAAAGATAGCCATCACCCTTTATTGTATCTTCATGGCAATTTAACATTGCTCTGAGTAAGTTAACCAGTGAATATACACAAGACAAATCAATTATGAAAATATGAATTAGAAACAATCTCTATTTGCAGATTATATGATAACTGGAATCTCCAAAAAAGTGAATGATAAGAATAACCCAAACAATAAAGCATTTCAGCAAGTTTGAAGTATATACAATTAGCTTGCAAATACATCAACAGCCTTTAAATAAATAAATAAGAACCACCCTATGGGTTCACTCTGATACAGAGATTCAGTTGTCCAATATTCACTTGATTCTTATTCAGAGTTCTATTTTAAGTAGTTAAGATACAATTCTATCTCAAGTACTTAAGATACAACTGGTTCTTGTAATGGCTTCCAATCATCCCTATTCATCTGAAGTATTCTTATTCCTGGATAAGATCATGGCCCCATGCTGAGTTCACTAACACATTTACTCTCTCTCTGAGACATTAACTGCTAAATGTATATTGGCAATGAATTTGTATTTGATTGAACCTCTGAATAAAATAAACATCCTTCTATCATCTAGAGGTTCAGTACTTTGTGAAAAATGTATTTACTACTTCAAATACACACTTGCTGAAAGCCAAAAACTTTTATTAAATTTAGCCAAAATTCTAAATCTGTTGATGCAGCAGATTTTCTGAAGTGGATGGGAAAGTTTTCCTGGCCCCCATGTGAGACTGCTTCTCTTGAAATATTTAAAGACAACTCTAAGGGAACTTATATAAAATCATAAAATCACACTTAGGGCAAGTTCTAGGAGAAATTTTTCTGTAACTAATGCTGTCTTAAGAGTCCTGGTGTGGCGCTATAGGATAAGCAGTGGACTGCAAAGTCAGTTTGAACTGCAAGGTCAGCAGTTCAAACTGACCAAGTGCTCCTTGGAAACTCTATACATGGTTGCTACAAGTCGGAGACAACTCAGAAACACTTAACAACAACAACAACAAGAGTTGTATTACTCAGAAAAGGAATACTTTTGTTTTTAAAACAATAATTGCATATACTAATAATTGGATATATTATTAGTAATTAAGATATAAGTTGAATGCTAGGAATCCCTGACACATATTTTAGACAAATTCTCTCAAATTTCATTGTTCATGAATATGTTTACTTTCTCATCAAAATGTTGATCTGTTACTTAGGCTGGGATTTTTCAGAGCAGATGTTCTTACTTGGGGCCTAGTGCCAGTTACATGTGTCTTATTTTGTGTACATGTGTATATGAATGGAAATTTGGAGAGAAAATCATAGACCTTTATCTTCACTAAATTCTAGTTGTCAGGTGCCACCAAATTGGTTCCAGTTTGTAGTGACCCAATGCACAACAGAATATAACACTGCCCGCTCCTACACCATCCTCATGATGGTTATGTTTGAGTCCATTGCTGCTGCCACTGTGTTCCTCCTTCTTGTTGGAGGTTATTCTCTTTCTGTTATTGTTGATGGCCTTTTACAAACACTGATCCCTCCTGACAACATATGCAAAGGACAAGACATGAAGTCTCGCCATCCTGACTTTTAAGGAGTATTCTGTATGGGCTTCTTCCAATATAGATTGATTGATTTGTTCTTTTGGCAGGGCTTTTACTATTCTCCAACATCATAATTCAAATGGATCAACTCTTCTAAGGTCTTCTTTATTAATTGTCCAACTTTCACATGCATATGAGGCAATTGAAAATATTATGGCTTGAGTCCGGTTTACCTTTACTCTTTAATACTTTAAAGAGGTCTTTTCCAGCATATTTTCCTAATTCAGTACAATTGAAACCCCTGAATATAGAAAGCTGATAAATTTAAGTTCCTTTGGTGATAACTGTTCAGTATAGAATCCCAAATATTTGATGTTATAAACTTATAATATCATACAATAATAACATTTTGTCACTAGCCTAATTGATATGTATTTGCCAAATTGTTGATTTACAACACTGAACTACTTCATAGTATTTAGGAAGTGTTTTTTGTTTTTTTTTTAATAGTTTGTCTTACATATTATTTCTGTTCAGGGAAATGACTCTGAGATGCCTCATCAGGCACCTACTTTGTAAAATTCAAAAGAAGTTTTTTCAAATCAATATTTCTAAAAGTATATTTTGAAGTTCTGTAACAAAGGCCAGCTGGCTACCTTTTCCTTGGTTCTGTCTCAGCGGTAGGCCAGAGGGTTTGAGAACTGAAGGGCCTTTTAAATTATACAATAATCAGCAGGTTTCCATTAAAGAACAAACTCTATCATCTACATACATGCTATGTATTCTGATAAATAACTGTATCAGGTGAATTGTTGACTGGTGCTTTTATTGCTGTTACTGTGTGATTCTCACATTTAATAGACAAATATATCTATCATTTCTATGAAATGTTTACATATAGTTTCCTTAAATTTGCTCCATATTTCTTCAGCCTCTAGAATTGTTTCCTAAATCCTACTTAAAGTAACCTATAATTAAACCCAATGTTTTCTAACACTTTTTTTGGTATCATTCATAGTTACTATGTATTGGCATTTGGTTGATGAAGAGTTTAAATGTGTTGAGTAAATCGTGTGACATCTGGGAACATATATACGGATCATATGCGCTGTAAAATGAATCACTTCCCTCAAAATATGTGATGGAATTTAACATCTATATTGCTAAACCTTTTTGGGAAAAAGGTTTACCATCCTATGCTTATGAGACCATATTAATGTAAGATGTTATTAAACCACATTTTAGATTTATTTTTTATTCTGTTGAGTTTTTATTTTACAAAATCCTACTTCACCTGATCATCTCAGAATATTTCTTTCTTTCCTCGGCTCAGTTTTTGAGGTACAGATGTACCAGAGAAGCCCTTCTTTTGTTGAAAACACCTGCAAAAAATTTTCACTGAGAAAGCTCAGAAGAGTTCAAATAATTTTTAACATATTTCAAATATGGGCAAAACAGAAGCACTGTAAGTACAAGAAAGGGGAGGGCTGATTTGGCTGATAACTCATCAAAGTTAGCAGAGACAAAAGGAGAAAGGAGAGCTCCATAAACATACACATGTGTTCTCACAGGACTTGAAGAAGGGTAGAGACACAGCATCTCTTGGGCTAGATAATTGTTTCTTTCTTCAGCAGTGTTTCCTTTTGTATCGAGCTCAGTTCTCCTCCAAACTTTCTAGTTTCTCTAGGCATGGGATCCCTTGAGTCTCCCCAATTTTCTGGGAAATGGGCAACGGGTTGCTTCTTCAAAGAGGCACATTGTAACAGCCACTATGAACAGAAGTATGTCAACACCCAGGATGTAGTAAGGCCACTGAACAGAGAACTGTGGAGGGGCTGGGCTTCATCCTCAACTCCTGGATCTCCAGGGCATGAAGCAACAAGACCAGGAAAGCACAGGCCCCTGTGAGGAAGATGATGGAAGCCTACACAGAGTTGTGTTTCCAAATCCTTGGGAAGAGCCGAGATGTAAAGGACACCATGAAGAAGGTTGTGACAAAAGACAAGATGACTGCAGCAAGCAGGAAAATCCAGCCAAGAAGAATATAAATGGACCTGGGTCAAGGTTTCCAGCATTTAATACGGAAGCAGTTCTCAAACAGACCACTGATATACACTTCATGGGACTTCCCATTCATAAGCCACACCCACAAGGGAAGATGGAGACCAGTACCCCAGGGAGGTCAAAGCAGAGACTATGATCTAAATGAATCGTTTCACTCTCTTGTTATTTAAATTCAGCATAACTGGATGCCCCGTGCTTCCTCTATGTCAATGGTGAGGATTCGAGGATGCAGAAAAGCCACTTTTTAGATTTTAAGACAGCAAATCAAGTCAAGAAGTATACAAATACATTGAGGTGAGATGGAGATAAATGCTACATGAAGATTGCCAAAGATCCAAAGAAAGTTGAGATTACAAATACTGGTGTGATAGACATGATAAAAGAAACAAAGGCTTTCCCTGAAACCTAACAGAGAAAATCTGCCCCTACAGCTGGTGTCTTAAATTTGGGCATATAATCCCCTGAACTATGAAACAATGAATTTATATCCTTTAAAACCACTTGTCAAATTTCTGGAAATTTGACATGAAAAATGAAGGTTTATTTAAGTCATAAAGATTAAACATGTTCATGGATGGAAAGCATTACTGTAAGTCTGAAAACATAGAGTAGCTCTTTGGGCAGTGGTAGAAATTCATATTAAAAGAGAAGATGGTGTTCGTTTCTAAGTGACCATATCTACTAACATATCTCATGAAAGACTATGTGTAGTCTTTACTTAAGAGTTCCTGACATATGAGAGATGTGATTTTGTTTGATTTTAATGGTGGTTCTGGTATCATTGTGAAAGGTCTAATGTAAGACAAAGCAAGAAAGCAAGAGTCACAAAGTTTTGAGTCAATTGCAGTGGAAAATATCAAGAGATAGATAGCTACAATTCTGAGCTGAAGTAATATATAACAGGATGGAGGCAGGCTCAAAAGATATTTTGGAGGCAAAATTGAGAATTCATGGAGACTGATTTCATAGAGCATACCAGAGAGCAAAAGCTAGCGGATATCCTCAAAATTGGAGCCTAAATAATTCACTGCAAGATGGAAGGCAAGGCTTTTAATCACACTAGGAAATAGGTGAACAAGGGGCCTTCAAAAAGTTTGTGGAAAATGGAAATAAAAGATAATGAAATTTCTCCATGAATGTTTTGACATGGTCCACACCCCAACCCCACCACAGACATGTTATTTGCTCCTATTTTTGTTTGGAATAGAATTGTGTGTATTTTAGTGGGGTGGAGTGGGCCCTTAATTTTAGTTTCATATTCACTGCAATCTTTCAAATTCAAATGGAT
>NW_006408533.1:27528856-27535652 GCF_000296735.1 Chrysochloris asiatica | reverse complement strand
CCAAATATTCTAACTCCTAAAGTTATCTGCAAAGGAATGTTGATTTCCATATCAAAAATGTGTCCTACACTGTCAAACTGAATATCACTTTCCTATGAAAACTTCTGTTGTCAATGGAAAGGAAGGAGGTGAAAAGCTGTTAAAGTGTGAACAGAAATCCTCTTCTACTGTATCAGATTACAGTCCTTTTCAATCCTCAGGAAAGTTAAAGGAGAACCCTGTAAGAAGGGGCTTTAAAAAGTTCATCAAAAAAAGTCCACTAGTTTTTCATTTTATTTTCCCATGACCCTTTTGTAGACCCTTCATGTGTATTTTAATTGTTAGACTAGAACCTTGTACATGATGAGTGTTTGTTAAAATGCATGGGCATTCACATATCTGTGGAAAAATGAAAGAGAAGAAGAACTATCATGTACTAATTATTTTTCTTTCCAAGTTTGTCTCTTTATTTCCTTTTGGCTCCTAAAAAGCAGAAATTTGTAATAGGAAATTCTGCAACAAGGACATTTCAAATGCTTTTCAAAACCATAAATTTGGAAAGAAAGTCAAAGTTTAAAGGAGATACAGGGAGAAATAAAACAAAGACAAGCTTTTAAAAGATTGTAAATATCACATGTTGAGCAAAATAAAAGTAATTGAAATGTCTTAAATTGGGGAAAGCTAAATAAGAAAAAAACCAAAATCAAAAAACCTCATAGAATCATATAACTTTATAGCTACTAGAGCCCTCAGAGCTTAACTCCTCATTGTAAAGAGAGGAAACTAGTCTCAGATAATTTACTGGATCCTGGATGGTGCAAATGGTTTGTTTTCAATTATTCATGTAAATGTGGGCGATTTGAGCCCATCAGACGTGCCACCAAAAAAGGCCTGGCAATTTGCTTCTATGAAGATAACTTAGAAAATCCTCCAGAATATGTCATCAATGAAAGTGTGTCCTTCAAAACTATGTGTAAATATCACTGACCATGAGTCTCCGTGGTTTGGCAGTTATGTAATCCTGATTCCACATGCTATAATCTGATATGTCAATCAGCTGTATAAGAAGACTAGATGAATTTGAACTCTAACCTCCTAAACTATGAAAAAAGAAATGTGTGCTTGATTTAGTCATCCACTTGTGTGATTTCTGTTGTAGCAATACTAGACACAGAAGACAGAACAGTTCTCTTCTGTAACATGTGGGATCAAGAGTCAGAATTGACTTTGAGGCAACATTTTTGTTTGGTTTCATTTTAGTTTCTGGATATTACAAACAGTTAATATACTCAAGCAATCTAATAATTGGAGGTGGCAGTCTGCTGAGAGATATTTAACAAGAAAGAACTTCATTGAAAACCCTAAGTATCACCGTTTTACTCTGACACACAGGAGGTGACTCTACTACAATTGTTATTGTTCTTAATGCATTTTTTTAAGTGTTTTAAAGTGACTAGATCTTCATTGCAAATATTGTTTAAACAGAGTAAACCAAGAAGAACCTAAAACTTGTTTACATTCTTATTATTCCATCATGATAATTTTTACTTTCATTCCAATTTACTTTCTGGAAATACACATAATTTGGGCATATTGATTTTACATAAAAATCTAGAATTTTTTGGCATATTTTATTTCTCTAGAATTTGTTCTGATTATTATTTTCTGATGCTTGTGTAACTCACACAGGTAAGTTTCTCATGCAACCTCCTAAAGGGTTCGAAAACTATGTTGCCAAATGACTGGTGAATTTTTATTAAATTTTATTTCTTTTCTCTTTTTAGCAATGACAATGCAGTTTATTAGTCATCAGTTCCCTGATTATCATGATCCTACAATAGGTGAGTAAAAGTTTCTTTTCTCCTTAAGTAAAAATAAAGACACTTAAATTAAGTGGCTTATAAATATTATTATGTCTATGAAGGAAAAATAAGACATTCACTTTATGCCATGGCCCCTGTCATAGATAAGAAAATAGTCAGACTCCAATGTGACTAACACAAGGAAGTTTATTGAGTAATAAACAGGTGGAACAAGGAAACACATGCTGCAAATTGAAGCTGAGTGCTCTTCGGAGTTAGGATCATAGTAAGGCTTATATACAGTGGAATGAGGAATTTACAGCTCAAATTTTGGTTAGTTGACATGCATACCTTTGTGTAATCACTCATAAGGTTATCAGGAGACCCAAGCAATTTCAGTTGAAAGACTATGAATAATAACTCAAAATAATTTGCTTTTCCAGTCTGCAGACATCATGAGGCAGGCATGGATATGCTTTTATAAAATTGCTTTTACAGGGATCCTGGAGCAAACATTCTTTCCAAGAACAAGTTTTTACAAGAACGGGAATGTGCTGTTAAATTTCCTGGTATAGCCCACCGTGTTCCTAATCCTTACCCTGCTTGGCTAAGGACAAGTAAAAACCTGTGGGTAAAAAGTAGAAATAAGGCTAAAGGAAATTTCAGCCTAAAGAAGATGGAGTCTAATGTGGATTCATGCCATCAATTTCGTTATGCCACATACTTCTGATTTCAGGAATCGCTTACACACCCCATACACATATCTGTACCTAGATAACATTGTTGTTGTTGTTAGGTGCTATCGAGTTGGTACTAACTCATAGCAACACTATGAACAACAGAACGAAACACTGCTCAGTCCTGTGCCAACCTCATAATTGTTGCCAGGCCTGAGCCCATTAATCCTGACACTTTGCCAATCCATCTCACTGGGGGTCTTCCTCTTTTTCTCTGAACTTCCACCTTACCAAACATGATATCCTTCTCCAGCAAATGGTTCCTCCTGACAATATGTCTGAAGTATGAGAGATGAAGTTTGGCCATCCTGGCCTCTAAGGAGCACTCTGGCTGCACTTCTTCCAAAACGGATCTATAGGTTCTTTTGACAGCCCATGGTACTTTCAATATTCTCGTCCAACACCATAACTCAAAAGCATCAAACCTTCTACGGTCTTCCTTATTCACTGTCCAACTTTTGTATGCATATGAGGTTATTGAAAATACCATGGGTTGGGCAGGCACACTTTAATCCTCAAGTTGACATCTTTGCACTTCAACACTTTAAAAGGTTTTGTGCAGCAGATTTGCTTAATGAAATACGTCATTGGTTTTCTTGACTGCTGTTTCCATGAGGGTCGACAGTTTATCCAAGAAAATGAAGTCCTTAACAACTTCAATCTTTTCTCCATTGATAAGAATGTTGTTTATTGGTTCAGGGTGAGGATTTTTTTTTTTTTTTTTGGCATTGAGATGCAGTCCATACATAAACAGACATTTCAAGACATAAATATATTTTATCACTTCTCACCAAGCACTCTGATATTTTCTATTCCATTCTATGTATTTCCAATAAATTATGGTTAATATCCAATGACACAGTTAGGATAAGCACGCAACCACAAGGTCAATTTGAACAGCAAGGTTGGTGGTTCAAATTCACCAGCTACTCCTCAGAAACTCTATACAAAGATACTGTGAGTTAGACCTGACTCATTGACACTTAACAGGGACAAACGTCCATTCAACTGATCTCAGGCTCTACTAATGGGCCTCTACTTAAATTTGAAAAACTGTGCTCTAGATCATATAAAGGATGTTGTTTATGCTGATTTGGTCATTGTCTAGCTTTTATCAGTCTCTGAATATTGTAGAATCAGTTAACCATGTTGACATAATGCTGCATTTGGGTAGGACATTAAATGTATGAGTCATTGTAATCTCCTATATCCTCCTAATTTTGTACATGATACAAAGAGATTTGGTGTCAAAAACCTGTCAGAGTGAAAGATAACATATATTTCCTTCTTCCCATTCAGTTTTCTTTTGACCATATTACATTACAGATGCGCTGCACTGAGAGTGCTTCTGTTTTGTCATTGTAGCTATTGTTTGTTCTGTTTCCCCTCTATCAAAGCAGAGAAGATAGTTTTTTAATTGCCTTAGTCTACCTAAGAGTTGCTTTCAAGACGTGGTTAAGCGTTCCCAAACAGAATTCTATTTCTATAAACACATTGACATTGAAAACACATTATTTTGTGGGAGAGGAAAGCAGGAGGGTTCATTGTTTGTCTAGATTGTGATCTCCACACAATACCCTGTTTATTGTTTTACCCTGACTTCCCCTGCTTATTCCCTCAATCTAAATATCTCCTTTGCTCACCTCCACTGGCTAACTTCCTCTGGTTTATAGTTTGCTCATTTAACAATTTTACTTAAAGTACTACTTTACATAACAATTGTATCCTGCACATAATTCTTGATTTTTTTTTTTTTTCTGGCAAATCTGCCATTACATTTACTTGAAAATGATTGTTGAAATGATTAAAATGCAGTTCTTTTTTAAAGGGAGTCCTAGTGTGGTGCTGTAGAATAATGCAATGGACTGCAAGGTCAATTTTAACTGCAAGGTTAGCGGTTCAAACCCACCAACTGCTCCTCAGAAGACCTGCATAGGGTTGCTATGATTCAGAACAGACTCAACTGCACTTTACAAGAATAATAATGTAGACAGAGCTCCTCATCAGTTGAACTGAATTAATAAGATTTAAGTGTAGGTGATTGGGGTGTTATTTGTCAGAAAGGGCTTCCTTGAATTAGATTTTGTTTCTGAAGAGAAAATAATCACTTAAATTTTTTTTTAGTAGTTCTTAATTAAAATTCTAGTTTAGTAATATTTAATGTTTTCTCTCTGAGCCCTTGTATGGCATTATAAAACACTCACTATACTGCTAACTGCAAGACTGACAGTTCAAACCCACCACCTACTCTTGGAAATCCTACCCAGGGTCGCTATGAGTTGGAACTGACTTGATGGAACTTAAAAAACAACCAAGTCTGCTTGCTAATTATCCTGATGCTAGAAAGTCAGTTGCTTTGCATCATGAGCTATGAGTGAAAAAAGATCTCTGGGCAAAAGCTTTGAATCTTTTATCTTGTTGGAAAATTCAACGGTGTGTCATAATGAAATCACAAATACAGTCTGTTGTTCATGATCTTTTGTCATTGTTTAAGTTTTATATATGTTGGTGTTTCAAAAACCTGCATCTTGTTTACCAGCCTTTCATGTTTAATGGCTTGAATAGGGCAGTAGATATGAATAAATCACAAATGGCTTCTATAGGAGGAAGCCATGAGAAGTATTCAGTGATGACTCCTTTAGCTATCCACAAGGAACATCTATCATTTGAGATTAATCTACTTGGAAATTCAATGCTAACAGACAGCTTAAATCATACCTTTATCTGTCTGTAAATAAAATAACTTTAAATGAAGACGTCTGAAAATAGAGACAAAACGCATTTTATTATTTTCAATTTGATTTCCCCATCATTTCTTTCCTTGGCTTTGCTAATGGGAATATTAATTAACAATTTCCATTGGTATCCTGCTTGAGGAAGATGAAAGTCCCAAATAATTTACTTTTTGTCTGTTCAGGCTACATAACTATAATTCAGTCTGACTGACTTAATGGCCTCTCTAGAAGAGATTCATATCAGAACATTTTGAAAAACATACAAATTAGAGGAGAATACCTCCTATCAAGGTTACTTATTTCATGATTTTGATAGGAAATGAATGTTTTTTCCATCTCCATTCAAGTCTGTTTGTCACCCTGACTGAGATATTTTAATAGTTTTTCTCTGAAGTCATTGAAGGATTTGTATGGTTTTGTTTTTTCCTTTATATTCAGCTTAGAATTATTCTTTTTTCAAGTCTATATAAATTCAGAAAACCTAGGTTTTCTTTATCATTGATTAGAATTAGGGGTATTATCTTGTATTAATGTTCTTCTCAGAGAAGTAATTGTTCTCATTTTTTCAGTTACATTTTCAAAGTCATTACTAATGGGTTAAGCATCTGCCAACCTATAGAGAGGCCTATGAAGTGATATTGAAATGTGTTTGTTCTATTCCTCCATATAAGATCTCACCCCACAATTAAATTAGGTTCTTTATAAAGGTCCCAAATGGGAATAAGTTCAAGTTTCAATTTAAGTTTTAAATAGAATTCTTCTAAGCATTAGGCTCTGTGATAAGTGCAGTTTGATTTTTTCCATAGTAAAATAATTATGGAAATAAGAAATAACATCTTGACTGAAAGCCTAATATCCAACCCTCATAACAATAATAATAATACCATAATTAATTAACAACAAATCATTTGATATTGCCATTGCATGAAATTCAATCTATAAATATATATCCTGGTGTCATGCTGTAGGATAAGCACTTAACTGCTAACTACAAGGACCATTCTCCTTGGAAACCCTACACAGAGTCACTATGAGTCAGAATCAACTCCACAGCACTTAACAACAACAACCATGGTAGACATGACATAAAAGGAAATCTAGAGATTCAAGGGAGAAGAGATATAATAGGGAATACAAATCAAATAAAGTCACTTTCTGAGTCTATGAACTAGAACAACACAGGTGCTGAAGAAAGGCAGCATAAGTATATCTCACTAGACCTTAATGGACTTGGGATACTTCTTGAGCAAATACTCCATGCACTGGGTTGTTTGTTTGTTTGTTTTATGTCATGCTGTTTTACTTAACTTCAAAAACATTCCAGCATTCTAAGCATACAAAAGAAATAACAGAATATGGCAAAGTGTTTAATTACAGAAGGTCCTTGAACTTCCATTGATGCAGTGGCTTTTCACTTCACTGACAATGAAGAGTTCAACATTTGTTCAAAAACATTTGAAAAACTCCTAGTCTTAAAACACACACACACACACATACATACACACACACAAACAAACAAAAAAATACTTCTCATGCCAGCTGA
>NW_006408533.1:27506073-27528756 GCF_000296735.1 Chrysochloris asiatica | reverse complement strand
CTCATGCCAACTGGCCCCCCTTTTTCCACAGCTAAGAATGGCAGCAGTTGCTACAGTCACACTAAACACAAAAATCAGACACCAGAAGCTAAATGGATGGTCAGTGTAGTGTCACCAGGTCAACTTCACAGTGCATGCCCTGAGATAGGCCCCTTCAATGCCCCCCTGCCCCCAGCCAAGCATGGACACAGTTTGTCCCAGTTGTTTTTTTGTTGTTTTTTTTTTCATTTTACAAACTATAAATATGTACAGTTGAGAACTCAGGATTTCTAGCCAATAACCATTTAGTTAACACCACCTTACAGATTAAGCAAACAAAAAAGAAAATGCCAGAAACAGCTTTACATGCCTTGTCACACCAACAGCAAAGTACACAGTGTAAGGAGACCACAAGAGTGCTTTTTCATTTTAAAAATGCTTAGAAATATGTACAACTTTGATACAGGCTCAGGGTGCTCTGGACACCCATGGCCACTGGCTAGTTCTAGAGCACTTTGAGAGACTACGGTGTAATCATGAACCAATTTTGTAATTAAACCTAATGAGAACATCAGACAAGCCTCAAACAGACGCCATCAATCACAGCGGTCCCCTACTCTAAGGTATTCACAAGAAGACAGTTTTATCCATCCTCTCTTCTCCTTCCTCCTCCTACTTCTCTTTGTCTTCCTCCACCACCTTTTTCCAGGCAAATTTAGCAGGACCCTTTGCACCATCAAAATTCCCTGAAGAGTTATAGTCGGCAATATCCTTCTTGGACTTCTTCAGTTTCACCACCTGGTTGATGTAAGGCTGCTTCTCTCTGTCACTCATCTAATACAGCTTTTTGGCCATGTCACAAATCAATATACCAGGGTTTGTAGATTTGATCTTGGGGCAAAATTTGGAACTGAACAAGAAGAATCCAGACAGTGATCATTTGGGGCTCTTGGGGTCCTTCTTCTTGCCCCCCTTGTTGTTGTTGTTGTTGTTGTTGTTGTTATGTGCCATGGATTAGGTTCCGTCTCATAGCATCCCTGTACGGGGTTTCCATTAGCTGGCCCAAAATCCTTCATTTCCCGATCATAACATACCTTGGCTAGCCATCTCATCAAATTTAGATTTCTCTTTCCCAGACACAGTCTTTAAACTCTCAGAGCACTTGGAAAATTTAACAAAATATTCAGGAATCTCTGGGTTTTTCTTTTTATATTCCTCTCTGCATGTCTACACAAAGAAAGCGTAAGTAGATACCTTGCCCTTTGGTTTCTTGGGGTCACCTTTAGTCATCTTGACAGTATTGTTTGAGGTCTGGGGCAGTGAAAGGCATGACATGCAACTTGTGCTAGCTGCAGCCCTGAGGGCCACCTTCCCACTTACATTTTATATGTCACAAATGAACAAAGCAAAAATGTTTGATGCATACACGCAAAACAAAAAACAAAATATGAATTCATTCAAAACTCAAAAGGGCATAATCTGCAAGCCAGCCACCTGCCCACAGGCACACAGCCTTACTCAGTCCATGGACCTAGAGTCCAAAGCTGCTCTGTCTTTCTGCACCACCACCTCTGCTGCCATCTTTGCTGTCACCACTTTTCTAGGCAGGGATTCCAACCTCCACTCAGGCTCTTCCTTAATGATGGTCCTGGGATCATCTGTTCCTAAAATGGAAGATAAAATTGTAGAGTCCCAGGCCCCCAGTGGAATAATGAATATGCACTGCATTTTGAAAGATGCATAGAATTAGACTAGTGAGAAAGATAAGAAAGAATGGGTATTCCCAGGAAAACAAAAAATATGCAAGATAGCACAACATATAACAGAGTATATGATGACATTTTGGGAACCACAAGTCCTAAGGGTGAAATAATTAGCAAAATGCACAAGGTGATAAGAAAGAGCTGAAGGAGTTGACTTAAAATATTCTGTAGTCCTGGCTAAGAGTTTAGATGTCCATAGCCTTGTCCACTCCTCTTAAATAAATTACAGACTAGATATTAAAGATGACAGACTTGACTTTTCCATTTAGATAATGTTAAGGGGTTCTGCTATGGTGCTGTAGGATAATGCACTGGGCTGCACAGTCAGCTTGAAGCACAAAGTCAACAGTTCAAACTCAGCAGTTACTTCTTGGAAACCCTATACAAGGTGGAGATGAGTCAGAACCGACTCAACAGCACTTAACAACATCAACAACAAAGCGTCCTGGTGTGGTGCTATAGAATAAGCATTGGACTGCTAGCCATAAGGTCCGTGGTTCACACTCATCGTTGTTCCTTGGAAACCCTATGCAGGGTTGTTATTAGTAGAAACTGAATTGATGGCATTTAACAACAACAATGAAGCAGACAAAATTAAAACTGTGCAAACATAATGAATAACTGATCTCCCTAAGTAGAACATTACGTAACCATGACAAAAACCCGTGGTGATAGTTAAGGTTATGTATCAACTTGACTGGGTCATGATTCTTGATGGTTTGGAAGTTCAGGTGTAGCTCTCCCCCATGATGTGCTTTGATGTGGTAAACCAATAAGAGCATTAAGGATAGGATATGTCATCCTTAATTTCACCACCACCCTTTTCTTATTTATGGGAGATTCCCAAGGGCATGGCATGCAACACTTATTATCTTACAAAAGAACAGAAAAAGAGAAACCTACCATCAAGGCAGAAGAGCTGGAAGTGGAGGGTGTCTTTTGACCCTGGAGTGCCTGCACTATGAAGCTCCTGATCCACAGGAAATTTGATGCCAAGATGTATGGAGATCTCCAAGGGACACTGGGCCTACACATTCTGAAAGGCGGCAAGGACAGTTCTCCAGAGCCAAAATGAGAAAGTCTTCTCCAAGATCTAGCACACTGAATTTCTGCTTCTAGTCTCCTAAATGGTGACAAAATAAATGTCTGTTTCTTTAATCCATACACTTTTGATATTTCTGTTATAGTAGCATTAAATAACTAACACTCCCATGTTATTAACTGCCATCAAGTCGGTTCTGACTCATAGAGGCTATATATAAGGTTCCCAAGGAGCAACTGTTGAGCGTGAGCCTCCAACCTTGAGGTTCAAACCAACCTTTCAGTCAAGTGCTTATCCTACAGTGCCACACCAAAATCTCATTGTAGAAGCCCAAGAGTAATTCTTGATACTTGCTTCAACTTCTGCAGAATTAAATTATTTACCAAGTTCTATGGTTCTACTTTCTAGATATCTTATGTCTGTCCCTATTTCTCTATCATCACAGCAGCCATCTTAGTATAAGCTACTCCCATCTCCAATTTGAACTACTTCTTCCTATTAGATTTATACAGAACCCAAATATATCTTCAGAAACACAAATTTGGACTACCTGTTCTCTGTCTAAAAATTATTTGAGTCTGGAAATTTTTGTACAATAAACAACAGAATTCTAAGTATACAGTGAAGGCTCTATCTACTTTTTCAACTTCCACATTTGCCACCTCTTCTCTCTTCACCTCTTGGACTTCAGTCACACCCTCTTCTTCTGAATCCATTAACTAGTCAAGTTACTTCCTGTCTTATGATATTGAAACATATGCTTCTTCATAGAAAAATGTTTACTTCTGCCTCTTTGGCTTGTTATCTCTTATTCTCCTGCCAGTTTCAACTAAACATTGGTTCCTCAAAATAGCCTCTTATGCTAAAAAAAAGATAATTCCCTTATGCATACTTTCAGAACTTTGAATTACTCCTTAATAAAATTTATCTCTCCACCACTCATCAGTCAATTTGTCATACTGTGGTGGCTTGTGAGTTGCTGTGATTCTGGAAACTATGCCATGGGTTTTTTAAATACCAGCAAGTTCACCCATGGTGGTCAGGTTTCAGATGAGCTTCCAGACGAAGACAGACTAGGAAGAAGGAGAGACGAACTATTTTGGAACACTTAGTCACTGAAAACCTTATGAATAGCAGAGAAATACTATCAGATATAGTGCCGGAAAACGAGCCCCTGAGGTTGAAAGGCACTCAAAATGCGACTAGGGAAGAGCTGCCTCCTCAAAGTAGAGTTGACCGATGATATAAAAGGAGTAAAGCCTGTGGGAGTTAGGCCTGCAGGACCTTCATTTTCTGATGAGACACAACTCAAAATGAAGAGAAACAGCTGTAAACATCCATTAACAATTGGAACATGGAATGTACAAAGTATGAATCTAGGAAAATTAGTAATTGTCAAAAATGAAAAGGAACCCATAAACATTGCTACTTAGGCATTAGTGAGCTGAAATGGACTGGTATTGGCCATTTTGAATCTGACAACTGCATGATTTACTATGCCAGGAATGACAAATTGAAGAGGAATGGTGTTGCATTCATTGTCATAAAGAGCATATCAAGATCAGTCACGAGGTATAACATTGTCTGTGATAGGATAATATCCATGTGCCTACAGGGAAGCCCAGTTAATACCACTGTTATTCTAATTTACATACCAACTGCTAAAGCCAGTGAGGATGAAATAGAAGAATTCTACCAACTTCTTCAATCTGAAATTGATCAAACATGCAATCAAGATGTATTGATCATTAGTGGAGACTGGAGCAAAGAGTAAAGATCAGTAGTTGGAAACTATGGCCTTGGTGATAGAAATGATGCTAGAGATGGCATTATAAAATTCTGCAAA
Source organism: Chrysochloris asiatica (assembly GCF_000296735.1). NCBI lineage: Eukaryota > Metazoa > Chordata > Mammalia > Afrosoricida > Chrysochloridae > Chrysochloris > Chrysochloris asiatica. The sequence goes on along the minus strand of NW_006408533.1, from coordinate 27,524,126 downwards.
ACCAATGATTTGTTTATTCCCAATACTTTTTTATAAACAACATAAGAGATGGCTATACCTCACTTGATGGGATACACAGAAATCAAATTGACTACATCTGTGGAAAATGATGGTGGAAAAGCTCCATATAGTCAGCCAAAACAAGGCAAGGGGCAGATTGTGGAACAGACCATCAATTGCTCATATGCAAATTCAGACTGAAGCTGAAGAAAATGAAAATAAGTCCTTGAGAGCCAAAATATGGTCTTGAATATATCCCACCTGAATTTAGAGATCATCCGGAGAACAGATTTGATACATTAGACACTAAAGACTGAAGACCAGAAGAGTTGTGGGATGACTTCAAGAACATCATACATGAAGAAAGAAAAAAGTCATTGAGAAGACAAGAAAGAAGGAAAAGATCAAAATGGGTGTCAGAAGAGATATTGAAACTTGCTTTCCAGAGTAGAGATGCTAAAGCAAATGGAAGAAATGAGGAGGTACAAGAGCTGAATAAAAATTTTAAAAGGTCAGCTCAAGAAGACAAAGTCAAATATTACAATGAAATGTGCAAAGATCTGGAGTCAGAAAACCAAAAGGGAAGAACATTCTCAGCGTTTCTCAAGCCTCAACTTTCATTACTGAAGGATTTTCAGGGTAAATTTTGAATGATGCAGAAAGCATCAAAAGAAGATGGAAGGAATGCGCAGAGTCACTATACCAAAAGGAAATGGTCGATGTTCAACCATTTCAAGAGGTAGCATATGATTAAGAGCCAGTGATACTGAAGGAAGAAGTCCAAGGTGCATTGAAGGAATTGGCAAAGAACAAAGCTCTGGGAACTGATGGAATACAAATCAAAATCTTTCAACAATGTGAGACGGAACTGAAGGCACTCAGTCAACTATGCCAAGAAATTTGGAAGACAGGTATCTGGAAAACTGATTAGAAGAGATTTGTATTTCTGTCCATTCCAAAGAGAGGTGACCCAACGGAATGTGGAAATCATTACACAATATCTTTGATATCTCCTGTGAGTATAGTTTTCCTAAGGGTAATATAGAAATGTCTGAAACCATACATTGACAGAGAACTGCCAGAGTTTCGAGCTGGATTCAGAAGAGGATGTGGAACAAGGGACATCATTGCTGATGTCACATGGATCTTGGCTTAAAGCAGAGAATACCAGAAAGATGTTTACTTATGCTTTATTGACTATGCAAAGGCTGTCGATTGTGTGGATCATGAGAAGCTATGGACAGCGTTGCAATGTATGAGTATTCCAGAACACATAATTGTGTTCATGAGGAATCTGTACATGGACCAAGAGGCAGTTGTTAGAACAGAACATGGGAACACTGCATGGTTTAAAATTAGGAAACATGTGCAACACAGTTGTATTCTTTCACCATACTTATTCAACCTGTATGCTGAGCAAATACTCTGAGAAGCTGGGTTCTATGAAGAAAAACGTGGCTTTAGGATTGGAGGAAGACTCATTAACAACCTGTGATATTCAGATGATACAACCTTGCTTGCTGAAAGTGAAGAGGACTTAAAATACTTGCTGATGAATATCAAAGACCATAGGCTTCAGCATGGATTGCATCTCAATGTAAAGAAACCCAAAATCTTCACCAGTGGACCAATAAACAACATTCTTATAAAAGGAGAAAGGATTGAAGTTGTCAAAGACTTAATTTTGCTTGGATTAACTATTAACACTCATGGAAGCGGCAGCCAAAAAATCAAATGACGTATTGCGTTAAGCAAATCTGCTGCACAAGACCTTTTTAAGGTGTGAAAGAGCAAAGGTGTCAGCTTGAGGACTAAGGTATGCCTGACCCAAGCCATGGTTTCTTCAATAACCGCTTTTGTATGAAAAAGTTGGACAGTGAATAAGGAAGATTGTAGAAGAATTGATACATTTGAGTCATGCTGCTGGAGGAGAATATTGAAAGCACAGTGCGCTGCCAAAGCACAAACAGATCTGTGTTGGAAGAGGTACAGCCAGAATGCTCCTTGGAGGCCAGGGTAGCCAGACTTCATCTTTTACATTTTGGACGTATTGTCAAAAGGGACCATTTACTGGAAAAGGATGTCATGTTTGGTAAAGTGGATGAATAGAGAAAAAGAGGAAGACCCCTACGGAGCTGGATTGGCAAAGTGGCAGCATCAATGGGCTCAAGCACAGCCTCAATTGTGAGGTTAGCCCAGGACCTGGAAGTGTTTTTTTGTGTTTTTTTTTTTTGCATAGGGTCACTATGAGTTGATACCAATTCGATGGCACTTAACAACAACAACAACAACAACAAATTTATCACTATGTAATTGAATAATTGTTTGGATAATAATTCAGTTAAAATATTTTTAGGGTGTGAACTCCCAATTATTCAAAATTAAATTGCCAGATCTTAGCATAGTGTCTAGCATATAGTAGATGCTAAAAAAAATGGCAATATATATATATATATGTGTATGTGTGTGTGTGTGTACAGGAAGGTGAGTCAAAAATCATCTGCACTCTGGTTATGTAAAATCATCCATACATGTCCATGGCTAAGGACAATATTAAACATGCACATGAAATAATTTTGTAGAACATAGGAACAACAGTGAATTATATGTCAAATAATTTGCAAATCAGCCATGGCTCTGCCTATGAAATAATCAAAAGTTCGTGTAAGATGGTTACTGAAAGAATCCATGGTAGTGTATAAACAGAAGCCTTTGGAGATCTGCAAACAAAATTTGGACTTATACTTGAAGGAAGGTGAAAGTTTCTTTAAATAAAAAAAAAATGTTGCTTGTGATGAGACATGGATTCATCACTATGAGGTTGAGAGTAAACAGCAGAGTTTGAAATGGGAACAACCTCAAACACTGACAAAGACAAAGTGCAAAAGTCAACCATCAGCTGAAAAATGGATGCTTACAGTTTTCTGGGATCCTCAAGGATCAGTTTTGGGACACTTTCTGTAAAAAAGTGCAACAATCAACAGTGCTCCTTACAGTGAGATATTCACTGATGAGATGAAGCCTAAACTTCGGATTAAATGCAGAGGACTGCTATCCAAGGACATTGTGATCTTATATGAAAATGCATGTCTACCCACCTCTGCCCAAACTGTTGACACTCTGCAAAACTTTATTTTGAGGTGTTAAAGCATCCTCCCTATAGTCCTGATCTTGCTCCATCCGACTTTCACCTGTTTGATCCCCTGAGAACAGCTCTCTGAGGATGAAGATTCGCCTCTGATGAAGTGCAGACAGTGGTGCATCCATGGCTCACAGCTCAGCTAAAACTGAGCTAAACAAAAAAAAATTGTTTTTATAAGTGAATGTGAAAGCTGTTGACAGATAGGCAAAATGTATTGAAAAGTAAGGAGATGGTGTCAAAAATGATGTGCTTGTTTTTCTAAATGCGGATTAAAATAAATTCAATAGTCAGTGTGCAGATAATTTATGATTAATCCTCCTAAACAAATTTCTAAGAAGCATTAAGTTTCTGATTTGGCCATAGTTAACTTTACAGCCTTTGGGGAACAATTAAACTAATGGCTAATTAAAGGTTTGCTAGTGACCTTTAGCAGAAATTTTATATGCATGTTTAATTGTTATTTCTTGAGCTGAAATTGTTACCAGAATAAAATGTCCTTTAAAAATTTTAAAGAATTATGCTAATATCAACTACTCATTTTTTGCTTTCTCTTCTTCCTCTTTTCTTTGCATCCTACTCTACATTCTCTATCAATTAATTTAATTAATGCTTATCAGGCATTTACTCTGTGCTAAGCATTGTGCAAGGTACAGAATCAATAGTGTGCACAAATAGACTGCAATGTTTTCCTCATTGAGCTTCCGTATCTGATTTTATTTCAGCATGTCTAAGAGGTGATCATATCTCTTTATCTGGAGTCCAATTGTTTTATTCTAATTATATTAATATGACTTTCTGTCACTATGTAAGTACAACACACAATTCACAATTCTGCTAGAGTAAACTGAACTCAGAAGCCAACCCAATTAATTGCTTCTTTTGTTTTTGTTCTTGTTGTTTTTTTAATGAAGAAAGAAAATCGCTTTAACAACCCAAGTATCACTGATCACTTTATTACCTCCCAAGTGTCCATACAAGTATTCAGTTCTCACAGTGCCCAGAAAATCATGAGACCAATGAGTTTCCAGATCTACTCACATAATACATTTTCAAGGGACACAATTGTACATACTCTTGTAATTGACTCAACTGTGAATGCTTTTCCTCTTTTAGTGTTTTAGACTTCCAATTTCACTTACAAACCATAAATACTGCATAATACACTCATCTAGGAGATTTATATTCTGCCTGAGCAATTGGTAATAGCTGTAACAAGCTCTACAGGAAACGAATAAAATGTCATATATACAGTTAAGTCTTCCTGAATGATTTCAGAAGCTTGAAAAAACAATGACCGCATATACATAGCAAAGTACATCAAAAAGACGCACAGGTCATCTGCAGGTAGCATTATGCCCAATGATGGTAAGTGTAAGAAAAATATCAGTGTGATTAGACCAGTGTGGGACAAATATACCACATTACGCTGACATTTTCTAGTCTCCCTGCTAGAATACAAAGTTTCTCGCTAAGGATTTTATAGAAGTGCTGTGTTTGAATCGTTCTAAAATAGCCTGCTCAATGTCTAAAATGTGCAATAATAGAGTCGCTCTTTTGTCCGTCTAGAAAATTCCTGTTAAAATGCAAATGTTCAGTGGAAAGTTAATGCTCAGCGCTATTAAGCATCATATGTTACTATAGATTAATGTAGCCAATAATTTTAGGGAATAAACCATAGTTATGGTTTACAGAGCAGTAACCATATGTGCTAATGCTCCATTCTGCAAAGCTGCTTGAACTGCAAGGTTAGCTTCAGCTGCTCCTCGGAAACCCTATACAGGGTTGCTGTGGATTGGAACTGACTTGACTGTAATTAACAACAACAACAACCCATGAGGTCTATAGAAGAAAGTACCTTCTAACCAAGTAGAATATGTGCAATCATTTAATTCTTGAAAGAAATGAAAGTTTCTAAATCTAATTTGTAGAATTATATTTATGTATGATTATGAAATATCTGAACATGGCAGAATAGAAAGAAAATTAGTGCCATATGCAACACATCAGAAATAGAATCCTACTATTAACTTAAATCCCTGTAAGTCACAAATGTTTTGTACTTAACTACTAATGGTTGCAGCCATTGGCACCATGAGATAAAGGCCCAAGAAACCCAATGGGGCAATTCAAGTCTGTCTCATAGGATTATTACAAGTTAAAATCAACTTGATTGCAAACAACGATAGCATAATTATCTCAATTTTCATCTCGTTTTCTCACTTGGCATGACCCTTTCTTGGTTTTTTTCTTTAGCCTCTGTAATAGCTTTTTGGATTCCTAAACTGGCTCTTCCTCTTCCGCTGGACTTTTGAATATTGAAAGCCTTCTGAGTGTTTAGATGTTTCCACATTCTCTCCTTTGACATAAAAGGTAGATAGATAGATGATAGATAGATAGGTAGATAGATAGATAGACAGATGATGGATGGATAGATAAATAGATAGTTAGGTGATAGATAGATTGTTGTTGTTGTTAAGTGCTGTGAGTTGGTTCTGATTTGTAGCAAACCTGTATAGGGTTTCTGAGTCTGTAAATTTTTTTCGGGAACAAAAAGTCTCATTTTTCTCCTGTAGAGCAGCTGATGGATTTGAACTGCCATCTTGTGGTTCACAGTCCAGTGCTTATCCTGTATAGTCACTGTGCTATCAGGTAGATAGATAGATAGATAGATAGATAGATAGATAGATAGATAGATAGATAGATAGATAGATAGATAGACAAATAAATGGATGGATAGATAGATTATAGATAATCTCCCTTTCATAGTTCTCGCCTGAATTTAAGCCTTGCATGCCTATCTTCCCACTAAACCTTTCTTTTAAGTTGTCAAGGATTTCATTCCTCTTGGATCAACAATGAACACCATGGAAGCAGTAGCCAAGAAATCAAACGATATATTGCATTAGGCAAATTTGCTGTACAAGACCTTTTTAAAGTATTGAAGAGCAGAGATGTCAGCTTGAGGACTAAGGGGTACCTGACTCAAGCCATGGTATTTTCAATAACCTCATATGCATGTGAAAGCTGGACAGTGAATAAGGAAGACCACAAAATAAATGATGCTTTTGAGTTATGGTGTTGGAGGACAATAGTGAAAATACCATGGGCTGCCAAAAGAACAAAAAGATCTGTGTTGGAAGAAATGAGGCCAGAGTGCTTCTTGGAGGCCAAGACGGCCAAACTTCGTTTCTCATACTTCAGACACATTGTCAGGAGGGACCAGTGGCTGGAGAAGGACATCATGTTTGGTAAGGTGGAGGGTCATAGAAAAAGAGGAAGACCCCCAGAGAAATGAATTGGGAAAGTAGCAGTATTGATAGGCGCAAGCGTGGCAACAAATGTGAGGTTGGCCCAGGACTGGGCAGTGTTTCGTTCTGTTGTGCATAGGGTTGCTATGAGCCGGTACTGACTCGATGGCACAACAATACCCATCCACTGCCATCAAGTCAATACTGAGTCCTAGCTACACTATGCAGGATTTCAGAAGCTGTGAATCGTTAAGAGAGCAGAAAGCCTCCTCTTTCTCTCAAGGAGAGAATCGGGTTCCAGCTACTGACCTTGTGGTTAGCCACCTTAACAATAACCCGCTAAGCCACCGGAGCTCATACCGATAGCTAATAGGCATCACTAACTTACCATGTCCAAATTGACTTCTAGTTCTTTCCACCATTAAATCTTTTCCATCTGCAGCCATTATATCTACATGGGAGTTCTGTCTTTCTAGGTACTCATTCCCAATTTTTTTGGGTCTTTACTGACTTCCCTCTTTTGTTTCCATCTACAACCATTCCTTTGTTTATTGATTGCCCTCTTTCTCCACACACCCTTTGTTCCTCTGAATTAATTTTCTATAACTCTCCCCTTATTTATTTGATTTTAACCATAATGGTCTCCTTGATGTATAAGGAACAATCTTATTTCCTACATCACTTTCTTTGCACTTGGAATAAATGCACTAGACACTCTTCTTGTGACTGGGCTGTAGCAATGAACAAATCCAAATCCCTCTCATGGAGACTGTACTTCAGTGGGGAAACAGATAATGCACTGATGATAAACTTAGCAATAAATGAGTAATGTCAGGGAGTGCTGAGAACAACGAAGGAAAAAAAAAGGCAGGGTAGGAAGGGACAGAGTGATAATAATGGATCTACTCTCAAGGGTTGTGTAGAGGCAGAGATGTACAAGAATGAAGGAGCATATTTACCTCCCTCAGTTCATGTAAAGTTAAAGACTGTAACATACCTCCTGATGTTTTCAGCCCTGGTAGCATAGTAGATGGGATTCCTGGTATGGTATTGTAGGATCATCACTGGACTATAAACCACAAGGTCGGCAGTTCAATCCCATCAGTTGCTCCTCACTAACCATACACAGGGTCACTATGAATCAGAACTGACTCAACAGCACTAAACTGCAACAAGAAGCATAGTGAATTGTGAGCTGGATGTCTAACCAAAATGTCAGCAGTTTGAATCTACCAGCTGCTCCATGGGAGAAAACTGAGGCATTCTCCTCCTGTAAAGTTTTACAAGGTCACTATGAGTCAGAACCAACTCAGTGGCACACAACCACCCCAACCCCCAACACCCCCCAGTATAAGTTAGATTTATTTATCCAAGTATCGTGCTTAGAAAGCTTTGGTGCAATGATTAAGTGCTGGGCAGTTAACTGAAAGGTTCAGGCAGTAGTTCTGTGTAGTAAAAGCTTGGCAATCAGTTCCTAAAAAGATTACCTGTAAACTATTATATAAACAGACTGGCACATCTTTCTCCCATCGAGTGGCTGGTGGTTTCAGTCTCCTGTTTTCCAGTTAGTGGCCGAATGCTTAACCACTGTGCTACCAGAGCTCCTTCTACTCTGTTCTATAAAGTTGCTATGAGCTGGAATTAATCGTACAACACAAAACAACATGTTTGTTTAGAAATTGATAACATTAGGATCCAGATCCATATTTATGTGACTCCCAAAGTCCGAGCCTTATTTATGATCTAGTCAAAAAGGATCTTCGTTAATAATTGTGGTTGATTCTGCTTAAGGCTTTCAATTTAATTAATGTAGTTTCCACTACTATGTTGAGATTATTCCTGGTGAGTAAAGAGCATAACATTTTGACATTTGATATCACAGCTGTCCATATCAGCATGTATTTACGCAGCAATAAATGAAGATATGGACGTAATCATTAAAACTTTTTGGTTAATCTGATTCATGTAAATAATCAAATTGAATGTGTCACTTCTCCTTGTTTTGAATTTGGTTTTCTTTGATTAAAGACATACTGGACATTCTCAAGGATACACAGACACTTTAATACAGACAGCACCTAGGATCTAGCCCTCTAGAATTGCTGTGAGTGAGATTTATCTGTGGGAGTGGAGGGGAGGAGCAAACGCCTTCTATGATTTTGCATTATAGAACATCTGTAAAAAGGGAATCTGTGTCACAGGCAGGGGACTGAATTAGATGTCAGGAGAATGCAGTCAAAATTAGTCATATCATCCTAGGCATGTAATTGATACAGTTTGAGCCTTTAATTTCATCTCTGTAAAATAATTTTTTTTTTTAAATTTCATTTTCTTTACATTGATGTACAATCCAAATTGAATCCATTTCTTAAAATGAGTAACAAAATAATTTTGGAGCTAAAATTAACCTAATGGAAAATCAGTTTAAAAACTGTCAAACAACATATTAATTAATGTGAGCAATTATTTTCATTTCATAAAAGACAGTTTAAAATGTTTTGCCTTGTTTTTACTTGTAGTTTGAAATACCAGCAATCAAATATTTCAGGTATACATCTTATCTATGAAAACTATAAAGATACACACATACATCAGTTATTTAGGCCTAGAATTGTGCCTTATATAAACAAAACAAAATACAATAATAATAATAAAAAAAACAAAAAACAGTGCATCCTCATGTTCACATGGCTGTCTGAATCTTTTATATATTTTTGAAAATATCCTTATGCTACTTTGATTTAGATACAGATAGAAGGATTTAACAAATTAGTATTATTTTTTCTAAGGTCTTTATACATTTATGCATCTCTTGTTACTCTTCCAGGTGTTGTCAAGTCAGCTCTGACTCATAGCAACACTATGTACAACACAACAAAACACTGCCAAATCTTGCGCCATCTTAAAAATGGTTGTTAAGTTTGAGTAGAATTTTGCTGCCGCTAAGAATCTAAAGAACATTCTGACTGTACTTCTTCCAAGATAGATTTGGTTGTTCTTTTAGCAGTCCATGGTATATTTCAATGTTCCTCACCAACACCGTAATTCAAATGCATCAAGTCTTCTGGTCATCCATATTCATTATCCACCTTTCACATGCATAAGAGGAGACTGAAACTATTAATGTTGGATCAGGCGAACCTTAGTCCTCAAATTGCTATCTTTGCTTTTTAATACTTTAAATAGGCTTTTTACATCAGTTTTGCCTAATGCAATAATACATCATTTGATTTCTTGACTGCTGCTTTTGTGAGTGTTGATTGTGGATCAATCTAAACAAAATGAAGTATTCACAACTTCAATCTAATCTCCATTTATTATGATTTTATTTAATGGTTCAGTTGTGAGGATTTTCATTTTCTCTACATTGAGGTACAATCCACAAGAAAGACTGTAACCTCTTATCTTCATAAGCATTTCAAAGCTACTTTGTTTCCAATGAGCAAAATTGTGATATCTGAATATCACAGGTTGTTAATATGTCTTCCTTCAATTCTGATGCAAAGTTCTTTTTTTACATAATCCAGTTTGTCTGAGTATTTGCTCAGCATGCAGATTGAGTAAATCTAGTGAGAAGATGCAGCCCTAGTGCACACATTTCCTGATTTTCAACCATTCAGTATACCCTTTCACTGTTTGAACAACTTTCTCTTGGTCTGTGTGCAGGTTCCTCATGACCTCAGTTAAGTGTTCTGGCATACTCAATCATCACAATGTTATCCATAGTTTGCTGTGATCCACACAGTTGCATGCCTTTGCATAGTCAATAAAGCACAAGTAAATATATTTCTGCTATTCTCTGCTTTCATGCGCCAGACTGCAAATTCATTTGAACTGCAATGTCGGCAGTTCAAGTTTACCAGCTGCTCCTTAGAAATCCTATACAGCATTGCCATGGGTCGGAATCTACTCAACAGCACATAACAACAACAAATTCTCTGTCTTCAGCTAACATTCATCTAATGTCAGCAATGATATCCCTAGTTCCACATCCTCTTCTGAATTCAGCTTGACTATCTGGTAGCTCCCTGTTAAGGTACTTCTAAAACCATTTTAAAAATTACTTTCAGCAAAATTTTACTTGTATATAATATTAATTACATTGTTCATGCACATAGAATAGTGAGATCTCTATCAGACAAAGTTAAATAATTGAATATTTCCCAGCAGTTTGATATACGTGACCATAGAAGACTGGATGATAAAGTCATTGATTAGAATTAAATCTTGCTGTATGTTTAATGCTACTACTTTAAACTACCATATACTGCATTTTCCCATGCATTTTTCTATTTTTTATCTGTATTAATCTATTTATAAGTGAACTTCAAAAAGTTTCCATAGAAAATTCTACTGTCTTTGAATTCCATTTGTCTGCAAATTTTATCTGAGTGCTTTTCATCATTACACTTTTCTACAATTGTATGTGGCAGCTGTCTCTTTTCTAAACTCCTCCTCACTCTTCAACATACTCAAGTCTAGTTTCTACCACCAACAGTCTACTAAGTCACCACCACATTATAAATCCAAAAGAACATTTGCCACTCCCCATTTTACTTGGTAGTCACTACTTTTGTGAAAAATATTCTCTTCTCTCATCTTCTTTACATGAGAATCTCTGTGTTTGTTCTCTATTTTATGTCACTTTTCCTGTGTTCCAGTTGAAAACCCATCTCCCATATCTCACCATTAAATATAGATATTCCTCAAAGCTTAATCTTAGGTACTTTTCTACTACTGGTTCTCTTAACAATTAATTACATCCATTTTTATATGTTTAATTGCCATCTGTATGCCTGTGTTGTTGTTATGTACTGTCAAGTCCATTTTGATTCTAGATACCTCATGCACAACAGAAGGAAAAACTGCCTGATTCTGTTCCTTATTCCAGTCATGGCTGTTATGTTTGAGACCATTGTTGTAACCACTGCATTAATCTATCATTAAAGTCTTTCGCTTTTTCACTGGCTCTCTATTTGACCAAACATGATGTCTTTCTTCTGATAACAGGTACAAAACAGGCAAGATGAAGTCTTTCTGTCTCCATTTCTAATGAGTATTCTGCCTAAAATTCTTCCATGACAAATTTATTCTTTTACCTGGCAGTCCATGGCATATTCAATATGCTTCGTAAACAGTATAATCCAATGCATCAATTCGTTTTTGGTCTTCCACATTCACTGTCCATCTTTAACATACATATGCTGATAATGCCTAGTTCTGTACCAGCCTCACAATCATTGCTACATTTGTGCCCATCATTGCTGCCACTGTGTCCGTCAATCTTGTTAAGGGTCTTCCTGTTTTTCTCCAAGCCTCCATTTTACCAAACATGATAGCCTTCTACAGGGACTAGGCCTTTCTGGCAATATGTCTGAAGTATGAGAGATGAAGTCTGGCCATCCTGGCTACCAGGGAGTACTCTGGCTGTACTTCTACCAATACAGATTGGTTTGTTCTTTAGGCAGTCCATGGTACTTTCAATATTCTCCTCACCAGAACTCAAATGCATCAATTTTTCTATGGCCTTCCTCATTCACTGTCCAACTTTAGCATGCATATGAGGTTACTGAAAATATCATGGTTTGAGTCAGGCACACCTTAGTTCTCAAACTGACACCTTATGCTCTTCAACACTTTAAAGAGGTCTTGTGCTGCAGATTTGCCTCATGCAATTTGTCGTTTGATTTCATGACTGCTGCTTTCATGAGTGTTAATGGTTGATCTGTGCAAAATGAAGTCTTTGACAACTTCAATCTTTTCTCCATTTATTAATCCAGTGGTGAGGGTTTTTGTTTTCTTTATGTTTAGGTGTAAGCCACACTGAACGCTGTGGTCTTTGAACTTCATTAGTAAGTATTTTACGTCCCCTTTGCTTTCAGCAAGCAAGATTGGATCATCTGCATATCAAGGTCGTTAATGAGTCTTCCTCCAATCCTAATACATAGGAAACTATTGAAAATATGAAGACTTGTGTTAGATAAATGCCAGACTACATCATCAAATTGCTGCCAAACTACATTATCACATAACTGCCAAATACTGAGAATCATGGCCTCGCCAAGTGGACACATATGTTTGGGGACACAAATGAATCCATGACATGTATAAACAAATGCATAATATGTTGTATATTTATAATATGCAGCCTTTGGGAGATAGGTTATAAAAGTAAATAAATAAAATTAAAGATAGACTATAAAATTAAAGCAGGCAAATACACTTAGAGTCAGACATATATGGGAAGATAAACATGGTATTTATTATATTTCCATAAAGTTGACTGACATTTTTTAAAAAAAAGTATTCTTACACCCTCCTGGTGTGATGCTATAGGCTAAGTACTGGATTACTGACCACAAAGCTGGTAGTTGAGACCCACCAACTGCTCCTTGGAAAACCTATACAGGGTGGCTATGAGTTAGAACCAATTCCATGGCACTTAACAACTACAGCAAATGTAGTATACAAACCTCCAATTTAAAAATATGTCTACTGTATTTTAGCAAATTCTGGCTCTATTGTATATGAATTCAACTTTAGTCTGAAGAGTTTGCATATCCAAATGATTTTTCATTTGATTTATAGAATCCAGGGGAAAAAAGAAAAGCATTATGTGAAAATAATTTCTTTGCAATCCAGTAAATTTAAAACAGATAGTCTTGAACTTTGCACAACCATGTTCAGTCCTCAGTAATTTATACTTCTAGGTCACACCACATAAAACAAGAGAAATGAGATGAGCATTGAAGAAAGTTAAACTTAAATATCGACCCAGTTCATCATTGATATTGCTCAGCTGAACTCCTTTTAGCATTAGGGTTAGAGTCTTAGTTGTGCAATGTACAAACATAGAAAGAATAGACATCTGTTACTTACATAATTTTACAGACAACAGAAAGGTCATCTGATTTTAATTTTCTATCAGATATGCCGTATCTGTTAATCTAATACCAAAATATTGATACTTCCTATTAAAATGCAAAACATTTATACTTAAAAGGTGCATATAGCTGTTACCACTTTATCAAATACGGCAATGAAATGGAATATACGGATGACTGGAATATTATGGCATTTCAGAAAACTAGATAGTTAAGAGTTAAAGAAACCTCAAAAAAAAGCACTCAGAAGACAAAACTCAATCTAACTAAAATTAACTGAAGGAAGGAAGTAGGCATAGGAGAGGAAGGGGTGTGAGAACAACAAAAGGACCAATTTCATATTAGAGGAGTTTTAGTGGTTACGAATCGGTCTGTGAACCTTAAGGTCAGCGGTTCGAAACTACCAGCCGCTCCACGGGAGAAAGATGAGGCTTTCTATTCCCGTAAAGATTTACACCCTCGGAAACCCTGTACAGGGTCGCTATGTGTCGGAACCGACTCGATGGCACTTAACAACAACAACAATGTAGATTAAACCTAGGGATATTTCCTTTCCAAATAAAAATTTATATTTGCCTGGTTTTTATTTCTCTATTGTGCCTTATACTACTAAAATCCTCCTTATACTAAAATTTTTGGAAATATTTATCATAAAACAAGAGGTGCCTATTGCCTTCTAAGTCAATTCCTACACACGTGGCTGGTAACCTATAGGTCAGTGGCTTTAACCAATCAAGTACTCTGATGGAAAGTGATGTGGCAGTCTGTTTTCATAAAAAAAAAATTATGGCTTTTTTGGAAATATGGGACATTATGGAAATCCTATGGGACAGTTCTACTCTCTCCTTTAGGGATTTATGAGTGGGAATCCACTCTATGGCAATGGATAAAAGTAAGAGGTGTGCAACTGTTGCCCTACCTCTCATTTCTTCTCCTGCTCCTCTCTTGTTTGTCTTGCACAGAGCTGCTAGAAGATTTTACCTGTCTATGGTTTGGTATTGCACTTGGAGTAACACTCCTGTTGGTTGGCACTTTCAGCTGCATGCTGTGGCCCCTGGTTGCCACACTGATGTCATCTTATCCCCTATCCCCCTTAATCCATTTATTCTTTAGTTAGTCTCATGTTAATGCTAGTCTTTGAACATGCTTGATCCTATTCTGGTGTCTTTATCCACAAATTGGTCCATCTGCCTGGAGTACTCTTCTATCTAATTCACATGATTTTTTGTTATTCTTTTTTTTCCATTCAGATATCATCTTAAATGTCTAGACTATCACTCTAACATCTGATATTGTTGTAGTTAATGTTGTCAAGTTGGTTCTGAATCATAGTAACCCTGTATAGGGTTTCCGAGGCAGGAGCAGCTGGTGGGTTTGACCCACTGACCTTGGGGCTAGCAGTCCAATACATACACTAGAATGCCTCATCAGGACTCCTCACTTTGTTATAACACCTTTAATTTTTTTTTCTTCATAGTATAGTATTAATTACGGCATTTTCTTGAATGTGTATCTATTGTTTTATTATCTATCACAACAATAGTGACTTTATTTTCCTACTACTTGAATCTCTAAGGAGCTGTGGTACAGTATTGGTTATGAGTCCAGTGGCTAACCTCAAGGTCACCAGTTCAAAACTACCAGCTGTTCCTTGGGAGAAAGATGAGGCTTTCTGTTCCATAAAGATTTACAGCCTCAGAAACCCTGTGCAAGATCACTGTGAGTCACAAACTACTCCACAGCATATAACCACCACCACCGCCATGTTGAATCTCTAGCACCAGAGTGTACCTTGAAAACAGCTATTGTTAGGAGACACATCCCATGTTTCTTACCAATTTATGTAATATTGAGCATATAGAAATGCCGCAACTCCAACACAATTACCTTTGCAAGATTTACTCCTATTTTATTTACACAGAACAACTCAGCATCCTGTAAAAATGACAACAGAGCTCTGGTATATAGGCATTTAGGAAATTTTCAAATAAAATTTCTTGAGTTGTTTAACTAAATTGGTCACTTATACAAATAGTAATGAACTAAGTCACCCAGTGACTACTTGGGCTTGTTTTTGTGATCATAAATACAGCCTATGACCCTACATTCAGAGTGTAAGCATTAAAAACAAAAAGAAAAGAACTTTCTTATTTGATCTTCAAGATTTTGTAATTATTATCAATGACTGAAATCTGAACAAAATAAATGCAGAGAAAATTAAATATTTCTTCTTTTGCAATTAAGTACTCATGAGTTGGGAAAATTGTCAATTAAATTGAGATGGCATGAATGGCAGAATAACAGAGTTTAATTTTCACATTATGACCTGAGGTTTAAGAAATAAAAATTTGCAAAGTTTAATTGAGCTGTAAGAGGGAGAAAAAGAGCAAAATATGAGGAGAAAACAATAATGAAGCTCTTCAGATTCCTCATTGCGAAGCCATTTTTTACATAAATGTCTTCTATTAAAGGGCTGCAAACTAATTCAAATTCAACATGAACAGCTCATGATGAGAACTTCCATATAAATCTACAGTGCTTTCTCCATGTATTGGGCATGAAGATTATGGAGTACAAATCTGTAGTGTAATAAATATGGAATATTCAATAGTTGAAAGATTTGACCTATATGTAAAGGGAAAGACTTAATGATAAGCATTTAAACAATTAATTATTCTTGCCATTGGAAAACAATTTCTAACTTGCAGTGGAAGTGTTTTGTTTTCCGGAACAAATGAACAAGAGTAATTTATACTGTGTGCAACCACTTGGCAACAACTGGAAGAGTTAATCACATCTGGTGGTGGAAATAAGGTGAACATGATAGTGTATAAAACTGGACATTCTCCAAGATGCTCATTAATCATGTGACTAATCTGAAAATGAATGCATCATGCAAATTAGATGTGGAAGTGGTTTCCTGGTTTGGAGAGATACCAGCATGCAAGATTGTGTGTATTCCCATCACTGTATTTGGCAGGGGCATGGGATGTGTTAAAGTCATGCTTTAATTGGAATAGGGTGGTGGGTGGAACATGTTTTAGAATTAAACATTAATTTCCATAAGATTTAGTGTAGTTAAACAGCATCTAGTGATGCAGAAAAGCATTTCTGAAATTCTTTTTCATAAGATCATGGCAATATTCAGGCTGTTCAGCAAAGTGGAGACAGATGGAGGTAGGGCAGAGATGTTTCAAATATATTCCAGATGCTCAACTTTCCATTGCTTGGCCATTCATATATGTTTATATGAATTACAAATGGTATGTATATATATATATATACATACCATTTGTAATGAAAGGGGGAACATTTTAACTATAAAAAAAATCCACTTAAAAAATCCACTTTTCAGCCCTGCAAAGATGATATGAGAATGCACAAGAAAGTCCCATGTCTACGTACAAATTTCACTTTTAACTATTTCACCTTAAATAACTCACTCTATCAATTAAGTCAACTTCTTGAAAAATGCTGACTGACATATTATTGCATTTCTTGTCATTGTTTAAAAATAAACAGTGACTTAATATTTTTAAAAAATGTTTATGAGTTGGCTGTACTAATATAATGTCAACTAAAATCTTTCCCAGTGCACACATGGGAAATTGTATTTTAAATAATATTTAAATAAGCTTGTGGTTCTTTCCTGACATTCCTATTGATAGATTGATGCTTAACTCATGTTTTGCTTAATTTTTTATTATTTAAAAATCATTTAATTTAGCAGGTGTTTACTACATTTTCTATTGGCATTTGTGGTACCTTGGATTTATTTGATATAGATTTTCTATCCAATGCCTTCTTAATTCCCACTAAGTGATTGGGTCTGAGGATGCAAATAATGTGTACAGGACTCTAAGGTTGGGATTGGGTAGTTTTGCCATCTGGTTAGGTTTTAAAGGAGCCATCTAAGAAGCAAGAAAGATGATCCCAAGGCCCATCAAGAAGGAAAAACATGAGTGGAGCTTGAGATGACTACCTATAAAATCAGCAACAGCAGAGATAAACGCAGAGACAGTGGCATGGAGAGAAAGACCAGTTCCAGGATCGAGGCCCAAGGACTGAGTGAAACTGAGTGCCTCTGGGCAGGAAACTGGCTTGCAGAATGTGCCCTTTGGGCATTCACAGACCGGCTAAAAGAGCTTTGTAATACTTGACTGAGTAGGGCAGAAGCCAAGGGTCATTTTGGTTGAGAGGCTGAAGACAAGAATGAGTCATATCTGCAGTATAGCAGAAAAGAAGTGTTCCTGAAATGAGAATTGCTGTGTTTTTCTGATTCTGACATGAGAATTTCTGTGGTTTCCTGAGTTTTTCTGATCCTGAGTTATACTCTGTTCATTTCCCTAAAAAAATCCCCAGAACCATGAGAATTGTTATGAGTTCTGTGTGGCAATTGCAATGGATTATCAACCCTGTATGAGAAGCAGAAAGTGTGTGACACAAATGATTGGTGTCCGAATACGGTAAAGAAGGTTGTAAGGTGAAGGCATGACTGACCACTTCATACAAATCAACCTTCGTCTGATTTTGAGTTTCACTCTCGTTCCATCTTGAGATACCAAGGGAAGTCAGAAATGTCTGCCATGTGTTTTTTCAAGTATTTCCATGCTTTGTGTGATTTCAATTTTTATCTTAGTTGATCCCCAGGACAACTCTAATTGTATAGTTACATATATATATATGTGTGTGTGTGTGTGTGTGTATGTATATATATATATATATATGTTGTTGTTGTTGTTGTTAAGTGCCATCGAGTCGGGTCCGACCCATAACGAC
>NW_006408533.1:27489370-27505898 GCF_000296735.1 Chrysochloris asiatica | reverse complement strand
TTATGTAATAGTTTACATGGGAGAACATTAGCTTTACATTCATCCTATTATATATCGTATTATTGCCATGGTTACAATCCCTTCTATGCATCATCAACCAACCAAAGGGTATACCCTGCAAGCATGTCCCCATCCCCCACCCCCATCCCCGTCATCAGCATACAACCCCTCTCCCTCTCTGGGTTTAAAGTCCCCAGCCGCTCCATCTCCCCATGTCATCATCTCTGCCTCCATCTCTGGCTTCACTGTTTCTCTGGGTAGGCTCCTTCTCTCAGCTCTTCTCCCTTGATGGTCTCAGAGACCTCTGCTCCTAGACTGGAAAGTGAATCACTCCCCTCCTTTTGCTACAAAACATCTACCTTTGCATTTCCAACCCTCACAATCAGTCCTGATAACAATTCTTTGCTATTGTATCCCAAGAGACCTGTCTGCATCTCCTTTTATCAGCTCCACCTAGACAGATTGGATACGACTCAGTGGAGATTCTACCTTCCTCCATTCCCTCTGGATCTAGGCTGCCTCTTGAAAGCTTGTAAGCCAGTCACTTCTTGCCTTTGTAACCCCCCATTTTAGGTAGCCAATGTCCATGTTGCCCATCCCTGTCTACTCTGTGTATGGAGTGGGTGGGAATGATCCTCGCTGTAAAGATTTGTTTCCTCTTTTGAGTGACTGCATCCATAGGTGTAGGTCAAGTTCATCAAATTGTATCAGATTACTCTTTTTTTGCTCTTCTTTCTTCTAGTTGAGCTCTGATCATCCAGTCATTGAAGCCAGGTCAAGTGGGTATTATCTGCAAGTGTGGGTGTTCATATGCATATGCCCTCTCTTCTTGTCATCTGGATGCTTTACTCTCCACTGTAGTCCTCTGTGGCTGTGTCACTGACTCTAGGTCCAAGAGTCCCATGGACTTGCCACAGAGCTAGTCAACCAGGTCTCCACCTGGGTTCAAAGGAGTCTATCAAAGGTTGTAGGGCTTACCTGGCAGCTTCATTATTGTTTTTCCCTCACGTCCCCTTATCAGTGACAAACATGGTCACCAATTGGAGCGTGTATTCCCATTGAGTCTCAGTCTTGGAAAGGAGTTTGCCCTGAGGGGACCACATGCCTTGATGTCTCCTGGGTGAGCAACTTGCTTGTTCTTGTAGTAATCAGTCAGACTGTCTATGTTGTTTTGTATTTTTCATGTTGGTCTTTCTTTCAAGAAGTATCTTCTGTTCTTCTAGCCATTCCAGGCTGGTCAGCTTGTCTTTTCAAGTGGAAATTTCCCACCTCAATATATTCTGGATGTGGTTCAGGATTCCACTTATGGTCTTATGTAATGCAGAGGTTCTGCAGGACGCCTCCTTCACTGGGCATGTTGTAGCTCCATTTTAGGTATTCCAATAAGTTATAGGCAGAAGACAGACTTACAAGCTTTCTATGGTGATATTTCTGGCTATTCCTATCTCTCCCCCTCAAGTGTCTATTTTAATGGTATGCCAGGGAAACCAAGATTCAAAAGACAGCCAAGCATCTTAACATTATTTCCCCTCTTTTCCCCATTCCAACTATGTCTCAATCCCTGTATCCCAGAGCCCAAGGTTGTGCATACATCATTATTTACCTCTGTCCCACTTAGCTGATGCAAACCTGCCTAATTGCTTCCCCATCCACTTTTTTCTTCCATTCCCCTCTTACTTCTTGTGTATTGCCTCCCTCCCTAGCACCCAAACTATCCTGTGTCTATTCCCTACCCTGTGCTTCACCTTCCCCTCCCTTCTCTCATCCCACCTCCCACATCCTGGTAACCAGCAAAGAATACCACCACCCCTTTCGTATGGGTTCTTTTTCTTAGTGTTTTACTGTAGTGGTCCTATGCAATATTTCTCCTTTTGTAACTAATTTCACTCAACATAAGGTCCTCAAGCTTCATCCACGTTATGCAGTGGCTTGCAGCTTCCTTGTTATTCTTCAAGGTAGCATGATATTCCACTGTATGTACTTACCACAGTTTGTTTATCCATTCTTCAGCTGATGGGCGCTTAGGCTCTCTCCATCTTTTTGCTATTGTAAATAGTGCTGCTATGAACATTGGTGTGCATATGTCTGCTCGTGTTATGGCTCGTATTTCTTGTGGTTAAATACCAAGTAGAGGAATTGCTGGATAATAAGGTATTTCTATTTCCAACCTTCTGAGAAAGCACCATATTGCTTTCCAGAGAGGTTGGACCACTTTGCAATCTCACCAGCAATGCAAGAGCGTCCCAGTCTCTCCACATCCTTACCAGCACTTATTGTCTTCTACTTTTTTGATTTTTGCTATTATTGCTGGTGTGAGATGATATCTCATTGTTGTTTTGATTTGTATCTTTCTAAGGAGCTCTGGTAGTGTAGTGATTACGAATTGGGCTGCGAACCGCAAGGTCAGCTGATCGAAATTGCCAGCTGCTCTGCAGGAGAAAGATGAGGCGTTCTGCTCCGGTAAAGATTAACAGCCTCAGAAACCCTGTGCAGGGTTGCTATGAGTCGGAACCAACTCCACGGCACATAACAACAACAATGGATAGTGATTGTGAACATTTCTTCATATGTTTGTTCGCTGCCCAGATCTCCTCCTTGGTGAAGTGTCTGTTCATGTCCTGTGCCCATTTTTTAATTGGGTTACTTGTCTTTTTCTTGTACAGGTGTTGTAGTTTCCTATATATTTTAGAATTAGTCCTTTGTCTGATGAGTCATTGCAAAAGATTTTTCCCATTCTATGGGTTCCCTTTTCACTCTTCTGGTGAAGTCTTTTGATGCACATAAGTTTTTAATTTTTAGTATGTCCCAATCATCTATTTTATCTACTTTTGTTTGTGTCATTTTCAAAATGTTTGGTAGTCTGTGTATTCCCTGAATTAGTGGCCTTATATTTGTCCCTATTTTTTCATTGATGGTCTTCATAATTCTTGGATTCACATTTAGGTCTTTAATCCATACTGAGTTGGTTTTTGTATAAGGCATGAGCTGAAGGTCTTATTTCAGTCTTTTGCATATCATATTCCAGTTCTGCCAGCACCATCTGTTGAAGAGACTATCACCTCCCCATGAGATGTATTTAGGTACTTTGTCAAAAATCAATTGGCTGTATGTGGATGGGTTAATTTCTGTATTCTCAGTTCTGTTCCATTGATCAATGTATCTTTTATTATACCAGTATCAAGCTGTTTTGACCCCTGTAGTCATGTAATAACTTTCGAAGTCGGAGAGTGAGAGGCTTCCAACCTCATTCTTCTTCTGAAGCAATGCCTTGCTTATACTGGGTTTCTTTCCTTTCCTTATAAAGTTTGTAATTGTTTTTTCCATCTCCTTGAAGAATGTTGTTGGAATCTGGATTGGGATTGCATTATATGTGTAAATTGCTTTGGGCAGTATTGACATTTTCATAATGTTAAGTCTTCTTGTCCAGGAGTTTGGTACATTCTTCCATTTTTGTAGGTCTCTTTTGGTTTCTTGTAGTAGTGTTTTGTGGTTTTCTTTGTATAAGTCCTTTGTTTCTCTGGTTACATTTATCCCTAGATATGTCATCCTTTGGGCAGCTATTGTAAATGGTGTTGCTTTCCTAATGTCGTTTTCAATGCTATCATTTTTGGTATAGAGGAATCTGACTTGTTGATCTACAATTGTAAAAACATAGATCATTTTTCTAATATTGAACTATCCTTGCATCCCTGATATGAACCCAACTTGATCATGATGTATTATCTTTTTGATGTGCTGTACAGTTATATTTTTTAACCAATTTTATTAAATCACTTTTTTTTAACCAATTAGGAAATTGATCTCTATAGATACTCATTGATAAAATTTTCTGAATCCTTTGTTTTAATAACATGTAATAAAAATTACATGGATGCTATTTGCTCAGATAGAATATATTGCTTCTTTTAATCAAGGCACTATTGTTTCTGTTTTGTTGTTAAGTACCATACAGTTGATTTCAACTCATAATGACCCTGTACATGGTTTCCAAGAAGCGTCTTATGGGTTTCAACCACCCATCTTGTGGTTAGTAGTCCAGTGCTTATACTACAGCATAACATCAGGACTCCCAGGAGCTATTATTGGTGTTAATTACTGTTGAGTCAGTTTTGACTCATAGTGACCCTATATAGTTTCTAAGGAACAGCTGGTGGGTTTGAACTGCCAACATTATGGTTAGCAGTCAGGTACTTATCATACAATGCCACACTAAGACTCCCCAATGCTCTATTGGTATCTCATTAAAAGTATTGTTTTCTGGTACAGAAAGAGATTTATGCAAAGCTGTATAAACTTGGTTTCTCAGAAACTGTGGAAATATAAGATATCTTCAGAGGTATAACATTCAATGATATGGTAAAGTTTCTTTCATAATACAATTAAGTGATATGGATAAGTGAAATAACCATCTTTAGTTTTGTGTTGTTTTTAAAAATAATTTTACTTTGTTTTATAGAAGATAGCACAAAACAATGTTTATCTAAATAAATTATTATAGAGAAAATAAGTTTGTAACCATCGCCCACGAAAGCCATCCAGAAAAGCTCTTCTTATACCTTCTTCCCTATAGACAACTCGTATCCTAACTTCCTGGTATGGTGCTGTAGGCTAATTCACAAAACTGCAAAGTCATTTTGAACCACAGATCAGCAGTTTAAGCTCACCTGTCACCCCTTGGAAACCCTATACAGGGTTGCTGTGAGTTGGAACCGACTCGATGGCACTTAACAACAAATACTTCCTAACTTCTTTGAAATTAAAGTTTTATTTATATAATTTTATCACTTTCTTTTTTATGGTATAATTTTATCTTCCAAGTTATAAAAACATCACCCAATTCACTATTCTTTAGTTTTGTCTTCCTCACCCCTACATATAGTTGTTATTGTTGTTATTAAGTGCCATTGAGTCAGTTCCAACTCATATCAACCCTGTGTAGGGTTTCCTAGGATAGCTGGTGGGTTTGAACTACTGACCGTGTGGTTCACTACACAATGCTGATCCACAGAACCACATCAGAAGTCCTATATATATTTATTGCTGTTGTTAGGTGCCATCGAGTCGATACTGACTCATAGCAATCCTATGCACAACGGAACGAAACACCAGCCTCACAATTGTTGCTACACCTGAGTCCATGTTTTCACCACTGTGGAAATTCATCACATTTGGGGTCTTCCTCTACTTTTTGGACCCTCCACTTTACCAAACATGATATTCATCTCCAGTGACTGGCCTCTCCTAATAATGTGTCCAATGTATGAGAGAGAAGTCTGGCCATCCTGGCTTCCAAGGAGCACTCTGGCTGTACTTCTTCCAACAGATTGGTTTATTCTTTAGACAGCCCATGGTACTTTCAATATTCTTATCATCATAACTCAAATGCATCAATTTTCCTATGGTCTTCCATATTCACTGTCCAACTTTAGCATGCATATGAGGTTACTGAAAATAGCAAGGCTTTGGTCAGGCCACCTTAGTTCTCAAACTGGCATCTTTGCTCTTCAACATTTTAAAGAGGTCTTGTGCAGCAGATTTGCATGATGCAATATGTCATTTGATTTTTTTATTGCTGCTTTCATAGGTGTTAATGGTTGATTTGTGTAAAAGGACGGCTTTTCTCCATTCATATGGATATTGAATACTTAGCAACTAATCTAAGAAACTGAGCTATATGAGGAAGAACCTGAGGCATCAGGATGGAGGAAAACTCATTAACAATATTCAATGTACAGATGACACAACCTTGATTGCTAGAAGTGATAAGGACTTGAAGTATTTACTAATGAAGAACAAAGACTACAGCTTTCATTATGGAATGCATGTCAATGTAGCAAAAATGAAATCCTCACAACTGGACCAATAAGTAACATCATGATAAATGGAGAAAAGACTGAAGTTGTAAAATATTTAAATTTTCTTGGATCCATAATCAACACCTGTGAAAGCAACAGTCAGAAAATCAAACAATGTATTGCACTGGACAAATTTACTGCATAAAACCTCTTTATAGTGTTTAAAAGTAAATATGTTGCATTGAACAGTAAGGTAGTCCTGATCCCAGCCATGGTATTTTAAATTGCTTCATATGCATGTGAACGTTGAACAAATAAGAAAGACAAAAGAATAACTGATGCCTTTGATTTATAATTTTGTGGAAAAATCTTGTACATAACATGGACACCCCGAATAGGAAACAAATCTGTCTTGGAAGAAGTACTGGCAGAATGCTCCTCAGAGCAAGGATGGCAAGACTTTGTATCTCATACTCAGAACAGATTATTAGAAAGAACCAGTCCCTGGAGAAGTATATCATGTTTGGTAAAGTATAGGGTCATCACAATATGAGAAGACCTTCAATATGATGGATTGGCACAATGGCTGCAGTAACTGTCTCAAACCTAGCAATGACTATAAAGATGGTTCAGGGCTGAGCTGGTGTTTCTTTCTGTTGTATGTAGAGTGCCTATGAGTTGGAGCTGACTTGATAGAACCTAACACAAACAACCAACTCTTCTTAATCCCTTCAACTTTTTTTTTTTTTTTCTAATAATTGTAATATATCTATCTTGTCAGAGCAGGCAGCCATTATAAAATATCCCTCATGTAGTCTTAATTCTACATATCAATGAAGATTTAATGCCTACCATCAGTCTTTATTAGACTTTATGCCAGTGTCCCTTTAGTTGTTCTGGCTGTCTGAAGTTTTATCTCCAATATATGAAGAATTAAGAAAGAGCAAATCAAAACAATATTTCTAAGTTTTTGTATGTTGATGGTAGTTTGTCTATTGTCTTTATCCTTGAAAGTGTTCTAGATATAAAAACTTTAGCTCACATTTTCTTTTCCTAATACTTTAAATATATTACTCTGTTTTCTTCTGGTACAGTCTGATGAGAATCCAATAATACAAATAAGTAATAGAAAGAAAATTAGATTTTTTTCATACTCCAATGACTGTATGAGGCTTTATAATTGATATTAGTTCTGGGTTGGTTTTCCCAGGTACACAATGCACCTTTTTAATATGCAATTTCATATTAATTTTTTTTTCATTTCTGTAAAATTTCCTTGAATTATAGTTACAATATTTATTCTCTTCTGTTTTGCTCTCCTTTTGTAACTAATATTATTAATATGTTGGAACTTCTTTGTCTTATGTATTTTGACTTCTGAATCATATTAATGTTTCTCCTTTTTGATTTTCTCTCCATCTACCCACTACTCTTAATGCAGTACCCATAGTAGTTGCTCATTCCTTGGTTGTTTCTACTTTAGCCTTTATTTTAAAAGTTTTATTCTTTTCTAAGCGCTATCACCTTTTTTCTGAGTTGTTGTAATACATTTATTCTTTTTAATATCTTGTATCATTTCCTAAATGTATTTTAGCTCAGTAAAAATAAAAAAGCTTGATACCATTTTGCAAATATTTGGCTGACTATCATGCATTCATGCTTTTATTGTCTATGGGGATGCTTTTCTGCTATTTATACTTTGTGGTTCTTGTTGTTTAATTGAAAATACATTTACATGGAAATAGATTTTAATGCTGTTGCATATTTTACATGAAATTTATTTTTTTTTAACTTTTAGAATGAAGCACCTTGTAATGTTTTTCTAATCTCAAACTATAAACACATTTTTTTTTTGTTGTTTTGCAACTTGCTAAAAATTATTGAAGCTTATTTTCTGCGATATTTGTTGTTGTTGTTGTTCTCTTTCCCACAATCTTCTATTTCCTTGCCTCTTTAAAGTCCTGGTATGGTGCTGTAGTATAAGGACTCGACTGCTAATCACAAGGTCAGGGTTTAAACCCACCAACAGCTCCTCAGAAAGCCTATGAATCATAACTAACTCAATGGCACTTAACAACAACATTAAGTCTGTCTAGCTCAATTCTTTTTTTTTTTCCCCCTTAAAATTTCACCAGAGTGTACAACTTGGTCATGGAAGAGAACTTTGCCTGGTTTGTTTAAGTAGTATTTTGAAAGCAGTCTATCTTGGCGTCTTTACACTTGGATCCCTCACTTCTTTACTTTTAATGTATGCAAATTACTCCTAGAATTTTTTAATTGACTTTCTGACATTTTGAGTGAATACTTTGGATGGCTTTTGATTGTCAGAACACACAGTAATCATATTGCTTTGCTCTATTTCCTCTTGCACAGATGGTAGCCCCATGCAGTCCTTAGGTTATTGTTGTTAAGTGTTCTGGAGTCAGCTCCAGCTCATGGTGATCCCGTGTGCAACAGAAGGAAGCACCGCCCAGTCCTGCATCAGCCTCACAATCATTGTTATGCTTGAGCCCATTGATACAACCACTGTTCCAATCCATCTTGTTGAGGGTCTTCCTCTTTTGCTAACCCCTCACTTTACCAAACATGATACCCTTCTCTGGATACTGTTTACCCCTGATAACATGTACCAGATATGAAGTATGAGAGACAAAGTCTTGCCATCATGACTTCTAAGGAGCATTCTGGTTATACTTCTTCCAACACAGATTTATTGTCCTTCTGGAATTTCATGGTACTTTTAACATTCTACTCTAACACCATAAATCAAATGCATCAATTATTCTAGTCTTCTTTATTCATTTTTCAAATACATATGTGGCTATTAAAAATATTATGGCTTGGGTCAGGCACATATTAATTCTCAAGCTCATATCTATGATCTTGAACACTTTAAAGAAGCCTTGTGCAGCAGATTTGCTTAATACAATACGTTGTTTGCTTTGTTGGCTGCTGCTGTCATGAGTTGAGTGTTGATTGTGGATACAAGCAAAATGAAGTATTTGGCAACTTCAATCTTCAGTTATCATGGTGTTGTTAATTTGTCCAGTGGTAAGAATTTTTGTTTTCTTTACTTTGAGGTAAAACCTATATTAAGACCGTCGATTTCTATTTTCATCAGTATTTTAAATCCTTATTTTCATCAAGCAAGGTTGTGTCATCTGCATGTCACAGATTGTTAATGAATTTTCCTCCAATCCTGATGCCATGTTCTTCTTCACATAACTCAGCTTCTCAGGTTATTTATTTAGCTTACAGATTGAATAAATATGGTGAAAGAATGCAACCCTGCTGCATACCTTTCCTGATTTTAAACCATTCAGTATCCCCTTGCTCTGTCTAACCAATGCTTCTTGGTCTGTCTACAAGTCCTCATTAGCACAATAACATGTTCTGGAATACCCATTCTAAACAATGTTATTCACATCTTGTCATGCTTCACACAGTTAAAAACCTTTGCTCGTCAATAAAGCATAAGTAAATATCTTTCTGGTATTCTCTTTTTCATTAACAATGACATACCTAATTCCACGTCCTTTTCTGAATCTGGCTTGGATTACTGGCAGTCCTCTGTCAACATACTCTTGCAGCCACTTTGAATTACCTTCAGAAAAATTTAGTTGCATGTGTTATTAATGATATTATTTGATGGTTTCCAATTCCATTGGGTCACTTCCATTTGATGAACACAAAGATGAATATTTTCCAATTGGTTGGCCAGGTAGCTGTCTTCCAAAGTTTTTGGCATAAATGAGTGAGCACCTCCTGTGCTGCATTAGTTTGTTGAAAGATTTTAATTTATATCCAGTCAATTCCTGGAGCCTGGTTTTTCACAAATATCTGCAGTTCAACTTGGACTTCTTCCTTCAGTATTGTTAGTTCTTGATCAAATGTTTGAACGGCGACCATTTCTTTTTGGTACAGTGTATTCTTTCCATCTTATTTTGATGCTTATGGCATCATTTAATATTTTGCCCATTTTTGTTGTTAAGTTCCATCCAATAAGTTCTAACTCATAGCAAGCCTATATAGGGTTCCTAAGGCTTGACTCTTCATGGGAGTAGAAAGTTTCATCTTTCTTCAGTGGACAGACTGGCAGTCTTGAACCTTGGATCTTGCCTTGTGGTTTGCAGTCCAGTGCTTATTGTATAGAGCTACCATTCTCATTTTCCCCATGATGTTGTTGTTAAGTGCTGTCCAGTCAATTCTGACCCATAATGACCCTGTATAGAGTTTTCAAGGATCAGCTTGAACCACTACCATGAGCCTGAACCACTACCTTGCAGTTCAAATGACTTTGCAGACTGATGTATTAACTCATAGTGCCACACCAGGACTCCTATTTTCCCTATTGTTGTTGTTAAGTGTCATTGAGTCAGTACCAATTCATAGTGTGACCTTATGTACAGCAGAACGAAACACTGCCCAATCCTGGGCCAGCCTCACTACTGTTGCGATGCTTGAGTCCATCGACGCTGCCACTTGGCCATTCCATCTTGTTGGGGTTCTTCCTCTTTTTCTCTGACCCTCCACCTTACCAAACATGATATCCTTCTCCAGAGACTGGTCCCTCCTGACAATATGTCTGAAGTATGAGAGATGAATCCTTCAATATTGAAAGTTGAGGATTGAAGTTTTTCTTCCATTCTTATAGTTTGAGAAATGTTGAGCCTGTTAATCCCTTTTAGTTTTTTAACTCCAGGCTTTTGCGTATTTCTTTATAATTGATGTCTTTTCGAGATGTCCTTTGGAAATTTCTGTTCAGCTCTTTGACTTCCTCATGTCTTTCATTCACTTTAGCTTTTCTATGTTGGAGAGCAAATTTCAGAGTCTCTTCTGGCATTCATTTTGGTATTTTCTTTCTTTCCTATCTTTTTAATGACCTTTCATTTTCTTACTCTATGATATTTTGATATCATCTTTCAACTCTTCTGGTCTTTGGTCATTATGTGTAGTGCACGAATTCTGTTCTTGACATGGTCTCTAAATTCAGGTGGGCTGTGTTCAAGGTCATATTTTGCCTCTTGTGGACATGTTTTCATTTTCTTCAGTTCAGCCTGAACTTGTATTTGAGCAATTGATAATCTGTTCCACAATCTACCCTTGGCATTGTTTTGGCTGATGATATGGAATTTTTCCACTGTGCCGTCTCACAGATGTAGTCAATTTTATTTCTGTGTATTCCATCTGGTAAGGTCCATATGCCATCTTATATGTTGTTGAAAAAAGATATTTGCAATGAAGAAGTCATTGGTCTTGTGAAATTTTATTATGCCGTCTCTATTTCTAACACCAAGGCCATATTTAAAACAAAATACCAATGCTTCCTGTTTGTTCTCAACCTTTTTATTCCAATCACCAACAATTATCAAAACATCTTGATTGCATTTTTGATCAATTTCAGACTGAAGATATTGGTAGAAATTTTCAATTTCATCACTGGCTTTAGAAGTTGGTGTGAGAATTTGAATAATAGTGTTATTAACTGGTCTTCCTTCTTGTTGTTATTAAGTGCTTTTAAGTCAATTCTGACTCAGAGAAACCTTATATATGGTTTCCAAGGAGCAGATGGTGAATTTGAACTGCTGACCTTGTAATTCGCGAGTTATTGCTGATTCTACAGCACCACACCAGGAATCGTTCCTTGTAGGCATATGGATATCATCTAACACTGACAACATTGTACGTCAAGATAAATTTAGAATTGTGACATCATTCCTCTTGAATTTGTCATTCCTGGTATAGTGAACCATATGATGGTTTGATTTAATATGGCCAATGCCAGTCCATTTCTGCTTACTAATCCCTAGGATATCGATGTTTATGCACTCTATTTCATTTTGGGTAACTTTCAATTGTCCTAGTTTTATACTTCATACAGTCTATGTTCTAATTATTGATGGATGTTCAGGTGTTTCTCTTTATTTTGATTTGTGACCCATTCGCAAATAAAAGTCTTGAAAGATTTATTCCATTCACATCATCACAGTCAACTGTACTTTGAGGAAGCAACTCTCCCTAGTCATATTTTAAGTCCTTTCCAATCTGAGGGGTTCATTTTCTGGCACTGTATCTGGCAATATTTGGTATTATTCACATTTCTTTCTTCCAGCACTGTATCTGACAATATTCCGCTGCTATTCATAAGGTTTTCATTGACTAAACATTCAGAAGTAATCTACTTTTCCGTCTTTCTTGTCTGTCTTTGTCTGTAAGCTCCACTGAGATCTGTCCACTACGGGTGACCCTGCTGCATTTATGATAGTGGTGGCGTAGCATCTAGCATCACAGTCACACATAAGCCACCACCGTATGACCAACTTGCAGATGAGTTGTTGTTATTAAGTGCCGTCAAGTCAGTTCCAACTCATAGCAACCCTGTATAGAGTTTCCCAGGAGCAGCTGGTGAGCTTGAACTGCCAACCTTACAGTTCAAACTAACCTTATAGTCCAGCACATTAACTCACAGCAGATAAGTTGTGGGAACCAATAAATAAAAGACATCAAGATAAATGCAGAACAGATTAAAGCTGTCAAAGACTTAATTTTGCTTGGATCCACAATCAACTGTCATGGAAGCAGCATTTAAGAAATCAAATGATGCAGTGCATTAGGCAAATCAGCTGCAAGTGATCTCTTCAAGTTGTTAAAGAGCATTGATGTTTCTTTGAATATTAAGGTCTGATCTACCCAAGTCATGGTATTTTCAATCTCTTCTATGAATGTGAAAGTAGAGCAATAAATAAGGAAAACCTTAGAAAAACTGATGCATTTGAATTACTGTGTTAGCAAAGTACTTTGTTAGCAAAATATTGAAAGTACCATGGACTACCAGAAGAATAAACAAACCTGTCCTGGAAAAAGTACAACCAGAAAGCTCCTTAGAAGCATGGAGGGCCAGATTCCGTTTTTCTGTTATAGTTTGTAAGTGCTTTCCAATCTGAGGGGTTATTGTTGTCTGAAGGAACCAGTTAATGGAGAAAGACATCATGCTTGGTAAAGTGGAGGGTCAATAAAAAAGAGAAAGACTCCCAATGAGATGGACGGTCACAGTGGCAGCAATAGTGGACTCATACATAAACAATGTGAGGATGGTGTAGGACTGGACATTGTTTCCTTTTATTGCATATGGGGTCATTATGATTTAGAATTGGCTAAATGGCACTTAATGACAACTGAGATCAGTAAAGTAAGATTTAATCCGAAACAGTGTTAACTAAACGAGGTCTTTGGGTCTAGTATTTTTGTGAATTTTACTCTACATTTCTCTGCTTTTTGTTATCATCTTTGTGGATATAAAGTGACTCCTGAAAATCCAGGCATTCCACCTATAATCAAAGCAGAAAAGAGTTAAGAAAAGTGAATGAAGCAAAGGACAAAGGCAAAGATGTAATTTATATATTTCTTTCTTTTAAAATACTTTCCTAGAAGGCTCATCTTGGAAATTTTCATGATTAAGTCATAATGTAATTCCTACCTGTATGGGAGTTTAAGGTGGCTGATAAGTATCATTATACTCCTGCTTGAACATAATCGAGTTTCTTTTAGTATTATGATAGGCAGAATTCTAAAATGAGCTGCAATGATTCGTGTCTTTGTATAATCTCCTTCCTTTTGTGTGGATGGGATTATACTTCCTTCTAGCTCGTGTTGTTGCTGTTGTTAAGTGCCATAGAGTCTGTTCTGACTCACAGAGACCCTGTGTAATGTTACTAACAAACACTTGGTGGGTTTGAACTGCCAATCTTGTAGTTAGCAGTTCAGTGCTCATCCTACAGCACCACACCAGGACTCCTAACACATAGCATATATCAAAGGTAATGGATGTTACTTCCATGATAAGTTACATTATAAGACACAGGTGACAATTCCTAATCAGTTGACTGTAAAGAGAAATTATCTTGGATGAACCTGGTCTTATCAGGTGAGTTTTTGCTTCTTTTTTTCCCCTGATAGCCTTTATTTTATTTTATTTTGTTGTAAACTTTTCATTGTGAATTGGGTGATTCTTCACAGAGCAGATATGTCTTCCATACACCAATGCATACACAAAGAACGCTGGCAGTGTAGTGGATTATGAGCTAGGCTGCAAACCTCAAGGTCAGCAGTTCAAATCTACTAACCACTCTAAAGGAGCAAGATGAGGCTTTCTGCACTCGTAAAGATTTTATAACCTTGGAAACTCTCTACAGGCTTGTTATGAGTTGTAACTGACTCAGTGGCACATACTACTTTTCCGTCTTTCTTGTCTGTCTTTGTCTGTAAGCACCACTGAAATCTGTCCACTACAGGTGACCCTGCTGCTTTTATGATAGTGGTGGCATAGCATAGCACCACCAGCAACAGTGAACACACATTTCCTATCAGTGATTGTAATTCTCACAATGTACCTTCATTTATCTTACCTCCTCCCTGGGTATCCTGTTTCATTCTACCTCTTCTATTCCTTTTGAATGTTGTCCTTGAGTAAATGCTGCCCTTTTGATCTCAAAAGGTAAATTATTCTAAAGTGTGCATGCCTCCCTAGTTGTACTGTTCCTCTTATAGCTGTATCTGGAGTCCTAGTGTGGCATTGTGGGTTAATGCGCTGTACTGCAAGGTTCATTTGAATCATGCTGGCAGTTCAAACTCATCAGCTGCTCCTCAGAAACCCTATACAGGGTTGCTATGGGTCAGAAACAACTTGACAGCACTTAGCAACAACATAGACTTATCTATTTGATTGAAAATTGAGCTATGGGGGTTAATTTCCAGACTTGAACAATGACTAAGAGACTAGACTCTGGGGCTCCTCTAGTCTCTAGTTGACCAGTAAGCCTGATCTTTCTTTTTTTTTTTTTTTTTTTAATGAATTTGACTTTAATTCCACAGATTTCTCCCACTGTATCCAGAATCTTTTGATGTGATCTCTTTCAGAGCAGTTGGTAATGGTACCCAGGCATCAGCTAGACTTTCCGGTCTCAGGAAACTTACATTCACATGGTCTATTAGTTTTTTGCACTAATTGTTTCCATTTGTCTTTGATTTTCTCCACTTTTCTTTCCTCTAGATAAGGAGAAACCAATAGTTTCACTTTATTTGGCTAATCACAAGACTTTAAGACCTCTTCCAGTTGTGACTAACCAAAATAGAATGTACGGTATTCTCTTTGTGGACTGTAGTATTCCAGTTGACCTTGGTGCTCCCTCAGACTGTTTCTGAACCCCTCACCCAGTGACTCATTCCTTCACAATGTTTGGTAATGACTAAGAAGTTGTTATAACTATGCCCCTGTTCCAATACAGGACGTGTATAGACCCTATATATAGGGTTTTTGAGAATTGGCTGGTGGATGTGAACCACAAACTTTGCAGTTCAAACCTATCTTGTGTTCTAATGCTTTATTCTACAGTGCCACACCAGGACTCCTATATATATTCATGGATATACTGCCACTCTTCCTTCTTGCTAGTCTGTTCATGCATCTACATGTTGTTGTTATGTGCCATAGAATCTGTACTGACTCATAGAGGACCTATGCACAACAGAACAGAACATTGCCCTGTCCTAGGCCAGTCTCTTAATCTTTGTTTTGCTTGAGTCCATTGCTGCTGCCACTGTGCCAATCCATCTCACTGGGGTTCTTCCTCTTTTTCTCCAACCCTCCACTTTGCCAAACATGATATCCTTCTTCAGTGACTGGTCCCTACTGACAATACCTCCAAAGTCTGAAAGACAAAGTCCAGTCATCATGACTTCCAAGGAGCACTCTGGCTATACTTCTTCCAACATGGATCTATTTCCAACACAGATTTACATGTTGTTGTTGATCTTAAGTATTGTCTAGTAGGTTCCAAACCATAACAACCTTGTATAAGGTTTCCTAGGAGTGACTGGAGAGCTTGAACGACCAACCTTACAATTTAACCTGACTTTGCAGTCTAGCACATTAACCTACAGTGCCACACCAAGACTCCACATCTACATATAGGTGGTGATGGTAGTGTGCCGTGGAGTCAGTTCCGACCCACAGAGACCCTGTATAGGGATTCTGAGGCTGTAAATCTTCATGGGAGCAAAAAGCCTCACCTTTCTCCTGCAGAACAGGTGATACTTTTGAACTGCTGACTTTGACATAGCAGCCCGACTCATCCTACTAAACATGATTATTATTGCAGAATAGGGTGTATACCAATATTTACCTTTAGTACAACACTCCTCTCATGTCTTTGTACACCACTGTCATTTTTTGCTGACCTCCCTTTTATAGTATATTGCTTTCACCATAATCCAAGTTAACATGTAAAATATTAAAGGGGGATTTGAGAGGTGAAAGACTGCAGAAGACAGAGCCTGCAATTACAAGGACTCTGTCCTGCAATTACAAGGACTAAATTATGCCATGCACTTGAATGAGCTTGGAAAAGACACCAAACTGCAGGTGAGAACACGGTTCTGCTGACATTTTGGTTGCAGTTTTGTAAGAACCTGGAAAGAGAACCCAATGGTGTCATGTCTAGAATTCTGCCCTACTAAAACTGTGTTTAGAATTGGAGATTGTTTTAATCTTCTAAACATGAGCTAAAGACTGGGTATCATCAAAGACTTTTATAACTAAACTTTCAAAGCACTTTAACATTACTTAATTTCTACCATATCATCAGTCAAAACAAGGCCATGGGCAGACTGTGGAACAGACCATCAATTACTCATATGCAAACTCAAACTGAAGCTGAAGAAAATTAAAATAAGTC
>NW_006408533.1:27474513-27487461 GCF_000296735.1 Chrysochloris asiatica | reverse complement strand
GTTGCTCCAAGAAGAATGATGTCCTTGTAACTTCAGTCTTTTCTCCATTGATAAGAATGTTGCTTATTCATCCAGTGGTGAGGATTTTTGAGTGGTGCTGTAGGGTACACTTATACTGCTAACTGCAAGGTTTGCAGTTCAAACCCATCAGTTAATTCATGGAAACCCTATACAGGGTCACTATGAGTTGGAAATGACTCAATGGCACTTAACAATGACAATAACACTAGCAACAAAAGCACAGTTCTACACATATTAAATAGTCAGGAAAAACATAAAGACTATAAGAAATCTGTCACTTTACTGTGAAAGATGCTTGCTTGTATTTTATTGACTATGCAAAGACATTCGACTGTGTGGATCATAATACAGTATGAATAACATTGTGAAGAATGGGAAACCTGGAACTCATAATTGTGCTCATGAGGAAGCTGTTCATAGACCAAGAGGCAGTTGTTTTAATCAAATGAGGAGATACTGAGTGATTTAATATAAGGAAAGATGTGTGCCAGTGTTGGATATTTTCACCATACTTATTCAATCTGTATGATGAACAAATAATTCAAAAACTGGATTATATGAAAAGGATTGTGGTATCAGGATTAGAAGAAGACTCATCAATAATCTGTGATATGTAGATGACACTACCTTGCTTGCTGGAAGCAAAGAGGACTTATGCACTGTACTGCAAGGTCACCAAGCACTCCTGGGAAACCCTATACAGGGTCGCTATGGGTCAGAACCAACTTGATGGCACTTAACAATAACAACAATAACTATAACATTCAGTATGGATTGCACCTCAGCTTAAAGAAAATGAAAATCTTCACTGGGGGACCTATAAATAACATCATGATTAAGGAGAAAAGATTGAAGTTGTCAGAGATTTCATTTTACCTTGATACACAATACTCATGGAAGCAGCAGTCAAGAAATCAAAGGACATATTGCATTAGGCAATTGTGTTACAACAACAAAGTATTAAAGAGCAAAGATGTTACCTTGAGCACTAAGGTGAGCCTGACTCAAGCTATGGTATTTTCAATTGTGTCATATTAATGTGAAAGCTGGACAATGAATAAGGAAGAATAGAATAGAATTGTTGCATTAGGATTATGGTATTTGCAAAGAATATTGAACATGCCATGGACTTCCAGAACAAACAAACTTGTTTTGGAAGAAATATGAAGCTTCATCTTATTTCTGAATGATGGAGAGACTTCACCCTCATTAACTGAATTTGTTAGGAAGGGCTAGTCCATGGTAAAGGACATCATGCTTGGCTAAGTGGTGGGTCAATGAATAAGAGGAAGCCTCTCAGTGAGATGGACCGACAGCAATGGTCTCAAACATAACACTGATGAGGATGACACTGGACAGACCAGTGCTTATGCTGGACATAGAATT
The DNA here is from genome assembly GCF_000296735.1 of Chrysochloris asiatica. Taxonomy (NCBI): domain Eukaryota; kingdom Metazoa; phylum Chordata; class Mammalia; order Afrosoricida; family Chrysochloridae; genus Chrysochloris; species Chrysochloris asiatica. The sequence continues at coordinate 27,486,054 of NW_006408533.1, read as the reverse complement.
TCTGTGAGTCAGAACTGACTCAATGACACAAAATAATAGCAACCTTGATAATAACTCAGGTGTGCTTGATGAAGTGGACAATGGAAGGAATGCAGTTAGAAAGTCTTGTAAAATTGTATCTTTTACAAAAAAGGAAAAATAAGTTGTAAAATTGTAAAAAAGAATCTTCACTAGTAATTTCTCTGTCAGCTTTGGGGATAGGTCCTGTTTCTTGGTTTCTTGATAATCTTCATGAGGTATGGCATCTGTTTCCCCCCAGTTTTGCTTACTTGACTATTATTTGCTCAAATTGCTGTTTTTCTATCTCAAAATAGATTGATTTAGGACAATCTAATGATAACTAATTAACATAACAAATAAAACTCATTCCCAAATGTGATGATAACCACAGGTATTTGTTGTTGTTAAGTGACATTGATTCAGTTCTGACTTATAGTGACTGGCAGTTTTGAACTGCTTACTTTCAGGTTAGCAGTCCAGTGCTTATTGTATAGTGCCAGACCAGGACTCTAGTGGCAGGTATAGGAGTTAGAATTTGGAAAGGCATAATTCAATGCATAAAAGAAAGAAATCTGAAGTTGGATAGAAAGTCATAACACCAGATGCAGGTGGGTGGTAGTTGGTAGAAGTCTGAGATTTGTTTGTTTGTATATGGTAAATGTGTATATTTTATGTTTCTACTCAGCTCTGTTCATGTTCATGTTTTCTGCCTTTACCTTGTGTTTCTCAAGGATAAATTAGTCCCCCTCGGGGGGAAAAAAAAAAAAAATCATGAAATTTGTGGTATGCTCAGATTATTCCTTAATAAACAAATGCCCTAGTATACAAATTCAGATTTCCATATCAAATGTTGTAATACAGATTATTATGAGGAAACTAAATATCTTAGGACTGCAGTGACTTGTTTCAAAGCCTACAGTCAAGAAATCTCTGAGCTTAGATATTCTGGCAGTCTTCTTTCTGCTGTCTGACCCTGTTTTTGGTAATTTGATTTACCTTTTCTCCACCAAAGGAGCTCTGGTAGCGTAGTGGTTACGAATAGGCCTGCTAATCTCAGCATCAGCAGTTTGAAACTACCAGCTGTTCTGTGGGAGAAAGATGAGGCTTTCTGCTCCCATAAAGATTTACAGCCTCGGAAACCCTGTACAGGGTCACTATGATTCAAAATCGATTCCATGGCACATAACATAAATTTCTCCACCAGGCAATATATTTAATGCTATGAACATATATGAAGATGAGCAGATGCAGTACTTTGCATGCAGATCTGAAAACTTAATGGGGAAGATAATAGCCAACATCAGTAATTATAGTATAAATGTGATGTGCAACATGTTACAGTAAAAGACCACCAGTGAGTGAGAGTAGCGAAGGGTAATTATTACTTTGATCTAGTGAATGGTCTCGTGGAAGAGAAGGGTATGCTTATCTTGAGTCCTGGAGGAATGAGTGGGATGCTACAAGGGCATTCCAGAGGGAAGATCAGTATAAGAGCAAATCCCAAAGTCAGCAAAATGGATTAACTGTACTTCCAAGAATGCATAGGGCACATTGGGGGCAGTTAAGTTCTCCCAGTAGATTTAAATCTGCTTACTGGAAAGTCCTGCTATGTGGTTTATGCTAACTAAAAAAGAAAAAGAAATATTTTAAAGTCAACACTTTTTGAAAATTCTTTTACAATGTTTGTAGTGCCCATTGAGATCATTGGAAATGCTCCAAAGTGTTACACAGCAAGGTTTGTGGGTCACATTTCCATAAAACAGTTCTAACTGCAGTTCTGAATGAGGTAGACTTAATCAAAGCAAGACATGGAAAGCTGACCTGTGGCGAATGTGCCACTTTGTGACAGACATGTGGATTTAGGCATAGGAAATAGGAATGGGAAACACTACCATAACTGGCTATTTTTATTAAAGAACCATTTTTTTTTTTTTCATGCTCCCTACCTACCAAACAAAATTATAAACAATAACATGAAATAAAACCTTTTTCATCAAGAAGTAGTGTTTTTACCAGAAACGAACTCCAGATTAATCAAAATCGTCATTGTAGTGTTTGGTCAGTTGAAAGAGTGATCCTGTGAAAAAGCAATGTAGGCCATACCTAGAACCTTGTCCCAACCTCCTAAATGAGGCACAAAAGAAATAGAGAGAAAGAAAGACTCTGTTACCATTCAGGGAGGTGATGTCAAATATTTTTGAGGAGGATCAAGGTACTCTACATTCCAAATGGGGTGTAGGATAGCAACTATTGAGGTACACAATTCTAAATGAGTCCTCTTGTGGCACTGTGGGGTAAGCATTGCACTGTTAACTGAAAGTCTGGAGGTTCAATCCAACAAACTGCTGTTTATAAGCACTATACATGGTCACTGGTCACTGGGAGTCAGAACGAAATTGACAGCACATAACAACAGCAATGAAAATGCTGGACCATACTGTGCAAATCTGGATGGATATATGGGGAATAACATAAATGTGAATGTGTGTGTGAATGTGTCATTGAACTGGAGATAATTCAGAATAATCTCTAAATTCTAAAATTACCTAAAAAAGTAATCTTAAATACACCTGTAACCTTATTTTCAACTTGTCATAGAATATATTTACCAGTTCTGGAAGTAATCATAGATTAAATATTCTTCTCCAAATAAAGACCTAAAATGTCTCAATACTCAAACTTTTCAGATCTTAGCTAGAGCAGTCAATCCCCTCTCCCACCTGCTCCATGAAGAGTCTGTGTACAAGTAGGCGGTGATAATTGAATACATGATACTTTAAAAAATTACTTGATATAGAGGAAGGCTGTTTGAATGATTCATACCTTTTGAAAGCCTGGAATTTCAGTCTTATTGCATACATGCAAACACACACTAGAAAGGAAATGTATTGTTAATTTTCTGTTTAAAAAAAAAAAAAAAAAGTTATGTTAACTAGTGAATGACCCTTTGTTAAATAAAGATACAAAACAAGTTAAATTAGAATATGTAGCAGATTCTACTTCATAGTAGAAACTAAGAAATTAAAGTCTAAGAGAAGTAAATTAAAATTTCAAGTCGTTGGTAATACTCAAAATGTTTTTTGGCCCAAGTATTACTTCTCATTTAATTTATCTTCTGAAAAGTATAATTTTATGGGCCAACTCAGTTTTTATAATTCATTTTTAATGAGATGGAAGAAATCTTAAAAAAATATAACCACCCATTTTATGTTTGAATCCTCTAAACATCTTGCTGTTATCCTACCCATGGTTGCCTGTACTCACTTTATTTCAAAACAACTCATCCTATCTTTTAGCTGTTCCTTTACCTATGCATGTTGTGGTAGACACAAATGATTAAGTGTTTGACTACTCACTGAAAAGTTACTGGTTCTAAAGCCCCCAGAGACGTCTCATAATACAGACCTAGCATTCTGTTTCTGAAAGATCACAGTCTTAAAACCCTATAGAACACAGTTCCAATTGAACACACATAGAGTTGCCATGGATCAGCATTGACTCAATGGCAACTAACAAGATCAATAACATATTGAGGTAAAATATTTTCCATTGAAGTTTCATCAAATACTTCCACTGTCTCTCCTCCTCATAGTTTAGGACTATTCAGAAAATGTCTAATCCCTGCCCCATATGGAGATTGCCTTATGTTGGGTTTTCTAGAGGAGCAAAGTCAGTGATGCTCATTTATGTATATATGTTACAAGTGTTGTTAAGTACCATCTAGTCAGTTCTGACTCATAGCTACCATGATATGGTTTCTGAGGAGCAGTTAATAGGCTTGAACTGCCAACCTTACAGTTACAAGTCCAGTGTTTACCCTACAACACCGCATCAGGACTTCGTATGTATATATTGCTGGTGTTGTTGAGTGCTTTCAAGTTGGTTCTGACTCATAGTGACCCTGTATAGGGCTTTCAGGGAATGACTGGTGAGTTTGAACTGCCAACCTCATGGTTAGCAGTCCAGTGCTTATGCAACAGAACTATAGCATGACTCCATATGTGTATATATAGAGAGCTGTACATAAAGAAACTAGCTCACATGGTTATAGAAGCTGGTGAGTCCCAAATCCATTGACAGATGTCAGGTTAAAGTTTTTTTTTTCTGAGTCATGTAGTTATAGGGGCTGATGAACCCAAGATCAGCAGCTTAGATGACAGGCAGATCATTCACAGGTTACAGAGGCTGATGAATCCAAGATTGGGAGGTAAGAAGGCGGGCTGCTGGCTCATAAGCAGAGAAGTCAAAGAAGTCCCCAGGTCATCAAACAATACAGCAAGATACTGGCTCATCTTAGATGGCTGTTCATGAAGTTTTAAGATGCCAGATGTTGCTCACCAAAGTAGGCAAAGTAGAACACAGTTTCTGTGGACTGTTATGCCAATTGATCATGGTGTCCCCTGAAACTATGAACCTGTGCCTCCAGGTTGAGCAACTCATTGTCTTAAGATGTTTGATGATATCTAAGAAGTTTTCATAGCTTTTCTTGCTGTATGATCTACCACATTCATAGTTGTTTTTGCAGGAAGGATACAAATATCTACTTTCAAACTCTTCCATATTTGTGGGTATACTCCTACTCTTCCTCCCTTACCCATTCAGCCTGTGTCTCTGTCCATGTACCTATCCACAGAACATTGTTGTCCCAAGGTTGTGTATATATCACTATTTACCTTTGTCCCTTTTAGCCCTTGGATACCTCCCTGTGGCACTGTATATATTTAAGGAAGCAGATAGTCTCATCTTTTACCAGAGGAATGGCTGGTAGGTTTGAACTGCTGACCTTGCAGTTAGCTGCCAATTGCTTATCCTATAGTACCACCAGGGCTCCTTAATTTGTTTTCTATATTGCTTACACATCCCAATGATATTTTGGATAAATCATGTTAAATCAACTACATTGGAATTTAGCTTGCCCATTTCTAACAGAAAATTTGTAGTCTATGGGTGGTACAAATAGTTAACTTACTCAATTGCTAACTGAAAAGCTAAAGTCCAATTCTATCCAGAAGAGCCTCTGAAGGTCTGATAATATAATTTTGAAAATATAAAAATCCAAGCCATTGAAAACCATGTAAATAATTTTCTATCCTAACATTCAAGATGTCATCATGAGTCTAAGTTGATCTGAAAGCAACTGGAGTAAACAGAAACTGCAGTGCACATGTGGCTGACATCTGTGGCTTGCGTTCTATCTCAATTGGGCTGTGCTAGTCTAGGTCCTCTATCAGCAGCATGGATATCACCTGAGAGCTTATTAAAACATGTGATCTGAAACTTGCCCCAGACCTACTGAATCAGAATCTAAATTTTAACAAGATTCCCAAGTGATCTGTATATACAGGGACATTTTAAAGCATTCTTCTAGTCCATTTTTTAACAAATGCACTGCTGTCAAGTCGATTCTGACTCTATATAGAACTACCCTACGGGTTCTGAGGCTGTAAATCTTTATGGAAGCAGAGTGCCTCATATTTCTCCTGCACTTTCTAACAAATGTTCCCATCTGTTTTCTCCATCTGTTGTTGTTGTTAAGTGTCCTCAAAGCAGTTCTGACTTATAGCGACCCTATATAGGCTTTCCATCTGCAGAGGACGTTTTATTTCTGCTGGCCTTTTACCTAGAGAGACTGACAAAATTAAGCATCCTCTGACTTCCTAGAAGGCAACTTGAGAATTCTGAGTATCATGTTCCTCTATGTTGAGTTATTTTATATGCAAAAAGTCAGTTGTTAAAAAGCTCCAAACTCAAACAAGTTTGAAACACAAAAAGCTTAAATTTGTCTTCAGTTGTGAGAAAGTAGAGTGCACCTTGTCCACTTACATATTGTTCTTCAGCAGGCAGACACCCCAACATGTGGTTCTAGCTGATTCTCAGGTGCCCAAATGCCTCCTACAACTCATTCTTCCCCAATTCATAGCACTTCCTGTCTCTGCACCCAAACCTAGGATTGTTTATCCTCTCCTTCCATTCTCTTTATCATCTCTGCTGATCTTCCCCTGGGGCACTGCTTTCTGCTTTCTCTTGTGACAGCTAATTTTGTGTAAAAGTAATCTCAGGGTAAGGTGTTTGTGGTAGATAATAGCTTAATATTTTACCTCTCCTGTAGTTTTATTGCATCTTAATAGAAGATTCCTAGAAACAAAATAGCTTATCTTAACCAGAAGCAATGAGGCTGAAGGGTGGAATTGTGTACATCATGCAAGGCCAATGGGAAAGATTATTTTGGACAGAAAGATTCTTTGACATCATTCTGTTATCTTCCCCCTAGACCAAATGTATCAGCATTGCCAGCAACATATTTATTCAATATGCAGGATAGGCATCTACAAACTGTCAATATGAGATAAAATGGAGACAGATTAGAGGGAAAAAAGGGAAATCAAAGTTGTGGGTTCATGCCAGGTTAATACTGTGTGACCATAAAGAATTTAAACAATCAGAAAACTATGTCTGGATATGTTATCCTTTTCTTACTATTAAATTATTTATAATATTCTCCTTTTAAAACTATTTAAAATTAAAAGAAAAAACAAGTTCAGATAAAGTTTGCAAAAACATAAATTATTATGCAGTAAATATACCTAGAAAGCCTGCTGTAGCTCTATAGAATAAGCAAACTGGAAAGTCAGTGGTTCAAACCCACCTGCCATTCCTTGGAAACCCTAGAAATATCACTATGAGTTAGAACTGACTAGAAAGTATTTAACAACAGTAACAAATATATCTAAGCAATCTTTACCTTGATTAACAAAGTATATTTTTTAAAAAAATATACTTGAATTTGCATTTAAAAAAATAAACATACAGACATAAACTATGTATTCCTTTATATCTGGAGCATTTTACTCAACATTATATTTCTAAGAATTAACATGTTGTTTATTGCAGTTTTAATTTTTAAATTTTTTTAGTTGCAGTAATCCACTGAGCATATTTTGGTTACTATTGGGGAACTCTGGAGTGTTTCTGTCGCACATGCCACCATATTTATACTTGTGTTTACACCAAACGTAAATTGTTATTGTCACATATTCTCTGTTTTCAGCCAAGATACATCTGATATCAGCTATGAAATCCCTCTTTCTATTTCTTCAATTACTCATATGTGAAATCAGGCTGAATTTGAAGAAAATTAAGGCAAGTCTATGAGAGCCCAAATATGACCTTGAATATGTCTGACCTTGATTTAGACATCATTTTAAGAACAGATTTGATGCATTAGACACTAATGACAGAAAATCAGAAGAGTTGTGGGATGGCATCAAGAACATTACACAGGAAGAAATCAAAAGGTCACTAAGAAGACAGGAAAGAAAAAAAGACCAAAATGGGTATCAGAAGAGACTCTGAACCTTGCTTTCCAGCATAGAGATGCTAAAGCAAATGAAAGAAATGAGGAAATAAAAGAGTTGAGCAGAGAATTTCAAAGGCAGCTCCAGAAAACAAAGTCAAATATTATGATGAAGTGTGCAAAGATCTGGAATTAGAAAACCAAAAAGGGAAAAGCATTTCTCAAGCTGAATGAATTGAGGAAAAAATGTAAGCCTCAACTTTCAATACTGAAGAATCCTTTGGGCAAAATATTGAATCATGCAGAAAGCATAGAAAAGAAGATGGAGAAACACACAGAGTCACTGTGCCAAAAAGAAATGGTAGATATCCAACCATATCAGGAGGTAGCATATGATCAAGAGCCAATGGTACTGTAGGAAGAAGTCCAAGGTGTACTGAAGCATTGGCAAAGAACAAGTTTACTCCAGGAATTTATGGAATACAAATTGAAATCTTTCAACAAGCTGATATAGAACTAGATGAACTCACTCATCTGTATCAAGAAATTTGGAAAAGAGCTACTTGGACAACTGATTAGAAGGCATCTGAATTTGTGCCCATTCTTAAAGAGGCATTACCCAACAGAATACAGAAATCATTGGACAATGTCGTTAATATCACATACAAGAAAAATTTTGCTGAAAATAATTTTAAAATGGCTGTAACAATACACTGACAAGGAACTGCCAGAGATTCAAGTCAGATTCAGATGAGGACTTGACAAGGTTTAGACATAATATTGACTGAGAAGAACTAGAACCAATCGTTCAATATACCACACCAGTTATGTATATTGTCAGCTTTAGTAGATAGTCCTGTTTTCTAAACTAATTGTCAGCTTTAGTAGATAGTCCTATTTTCTAAACTAATTGTACCATTTTACAGTCTTCCTGTACTGTTTAAAATTTTTCATAACATCATAAACTCACTACTATTTGATATTGTTATGTAAATTAGTTATTTTGTCTAGTGAACACTTGTACCATATAGTTTTAATTTTATTTTCACATAAATTGATGCTGCTTTTTTAATTAAAAATTTTGTTTTGAGATAATTTAAAATGCTATCTAACCCAGTTATCATCAATGGTGCCCCCCCAATCACCAGAGTTCAAAAAAAATTGACTTAGTTGCCCAATTTATCAACTTGGGAATGCATTCAAATGCTGTACTATAATTTCTGTGAATTTCCATGGATAATATTCTCATGGAACTTTTTCCTTCACATCCTATTTTCATTGTGGAGGAGGGTATTTTCTGAAACCCTGATTCAGCTCAAAGCTAAATTCAGTTTTGAAAACCTTTTACACCCATAATGCATTTATTTTTATTGGAGTTCATTGAATGTTTACGCTAAATAAAAAATAAAAACACAAAAACGTTGGCTACTGCGTAGACTCCAACTCATGGTGACCATGTGTGTCAAGTAGAGCAAGGGGCAGGATTATGTAAGGCTGTAGGCAGCAGGCCGTTTCTTTTCTGGCTGTCACAGTCTTCCATCTTCCAAACACTGTTTTCCACTCATTTTTTGGGGATGATTACTAGCTCAACACTATCTCCACTGTGGGTCTTCTGCTTCTAACATAGTAAATAACTAAAATACAGAGCATATGTCTATTCTTATGTATGTTTCCAAAATCACAAGTTCTATGTGGGTAGGTACTAACTCTGAATTTTTCAACAATGTTGTTTTTAGGTGTTATCCAAGCAGTTCTCACTCATAACAACACTATGTACAACAGAAGGAAAAACTGTTTAATCTTGAGCCATCCTCACAACCATTGCTAGATTTGTTGCTGCCACTGTGTCAATCCACCTTGTTAGGGGTCTTCCTCTTTTTCACTGACACTTGATTTTACCAGCATGATGTCTTCTGAAGGGACTCCTCCCTTCTGACAACATGTCCAAATGATAAGAAATGAAGTCTTGCATCCTTGCTTCTAAGGAATTTTCTTGCTTTACTTCTTGCTAGACAAATTTGTTTGTCCATGGTGTTTTCAATGTTGTGCATCCACACCATAATTCAAGTGCATTGATTCTTCAATGGTCTTTCTTTATTCAGTGTCCAACTTCCATATGCATATGTTGTTGTTGTTGTCGTTAAGTGTCATAGAGTAGGTTCTGACTCATATAAGGTTTCTGAAGAGAAGCTGGTGGATTTGAACTACCTACCTTGTGGTTTGCAGTCTAGTGCTGATCCTACACCAGACAACTGAAAATACCAAGGCTTGGATCAGTCACAGTTTAGTCCTTAAACTAACAGCTCTGCTCTTTAACAGAAAATTTGCCTAATGCAATATTTGTTTGATTTCTTGAATATACTTTCATAATTCATATGAAGTAATCCTAACGTTTTCAAATCATAAGCCTTTAATTTGAATTGTGCTTTCTTTTTAAAGAGTACTCTCATCTCTATCACTTCTGTTGACCCTTACTGAGCTCCTATGCACTGAGCAGCATGTAGTATTATCGCCATCTTACAAACATGTTTCAGTGGCTGACTAATAGTATAAGACAGAAGATTAGTGATGGATCTTAGCTTTAAATACAGGCCATCTGTGATTTCTTCTTATAAAATTCTGCTAGAAACAGAGAACAATGAGGACACATCCTAAGAGGAGTAGTAGTCTTATATTAAGCATCAACAGTTTGAAATGAATTTTATGAAGGTAAATGTCTCCAAGACTGTGGCCCCAGTGTGCTTCCTTGTGCAAACTCTGTATTGCCTACATCTGCCACCATTTCTGCTATCTAAGGATTTGCGTTATTTGGCTACTTGCTTGGGAAGATAAATAAGCTCACTTCAGAGCAAGGTCTACAGGAATTTGAAATTCAGGGAGGTGTTATATGCAATCAATGGAATATTTCTCTCAGAGCATTTCTGCATTGTGAGTTTCAAAGGGGGTTTGTTGTTGTTAAGTGCCGTCGAGTCGGTTCCGACTCAAAGTAACCCTGTATAAGGTTCTCAAGGAGCAACTAGTGACTTTAAACTGGCCTTTGGAGTCCTGGTGTGGCACTGCAGGATAAGCACTAGACACAAGGTTGGTTTGAACTGCAAGGTCAGCAGTTCAAACTCACTAGTTGCTCTTTGGACACCCTAAGCACGGTCGACTCAACGGCACTTAACAACATCAATCTTGCAGTTCAAGTCGACCTTGCAGTCCAGTGCTTATCCTGCAGTGCCACACCAGGACTTCATCAAAGAGGGTGGTTGTTGTTAAGTGCCATAGTCAGTTCTGATTCATAGAGACCCTGGATAGGGTTTCTGAGAGCAAGCGATTGGTGAGCTTTAACTGCCAACCTCGTGGTTCAAATTGACCTTGCAATCCAATGCATTAACCCACAGCACCACATCAGGACTCCTCAAAAGGGGTGGATGGATGAAAAAAGAAGAGAAGATTGTTTATTGCAAGGAAATAGAAATGGTTCATTTCTTTGGAAGCCAGAAAAATGACCTAGATTCCCAACACTGAAATGTGTGTTCTGATGGACACTTTTTAAAAGAGAAAAAGAAATCTTGGATAGAGGGCCTAGCTTTAGTTTCCAGTCAATTCACAACAACTGTCTTTGAAGTGGTTTTCTGATCTTCAGAGAAGCCTTTATTTGATATATGTTTCATTCGCCAAGCTTATCTAGGGCTCAGATGATCACAGAGTCATTCTCATCTAGATTAAACAATGTACTCTTGGCCTCAGCAGACTTGTCTTTGGGACTTTGATTTGAATAAACAAACAAGAAATCTGGAAGAATCACAAGTGACCCTAGAATTACAGAGCCCTTTTCAGAGTAACAAGGTTTATTTCCCAGTGGATTTGAAAAACAAAAACCCAAAACAATCACAGTCATCTTCAAAAAAGTTACAAATGGTTCTTCAAGAGTTCTCTTTTGTGAGAGTATGATCAGTGAAAGTACGAAGGCCGGTGGAATAGAAAACACAAAGAGTATATGGTTGGTCACATGCTAAATGGACTTAGAGTGGCTGGGAATTAACTAAATTCACATTAGAGTCTCCACTCTGCAAAGAACAGTTCCCACAATTTCAGGTTCGGAAGTCCTTGATGACAGGGTCTCTTCCCTGTAAAATTTTTGGACTTTCACATTTCAATTCACATCTGTGTTTATATATTTGTCCTTCATTAATTAAGATATAAACTTCCTAAGTGTAAAGATTGTGTGTGTGAGTGTGTATTTCTCCAGCACCTAGCAA
>NW_006408533.1:27467664-27474413 GCF_000296735.1 Chrysochloris asiatica | reverse complement strand
GAACAAAATCCTGTTGTGGTACTGTAGAAGAAGTGCTGAACTGTTAACCACAAGGTGGTGGTTCAAACCCACCAGAGACTCCTCAGAAACCCTATGCAGTGTCACTATGAATCAGAACTTACTCAACAACAATGTACCAAACCAAGGAGCCCTGGTAGTATATTGCATTACGTGTTGGGCTGCTAACTGCAAGGTTAGCAGTTTGAATCCACCAGCCACTCTGCTGGAGAAAGATGAAGCTTTCTGCTCCCATCAAGATCTACATTCTTGGAAACTCTATTCATGAGTCAGAACTGACTGCACAGCATGCAGAAGCATGCACTGAAATATTGCTTTCCTGTAGTTACTACTTGTTCTTTCTGTTTTGTGCTGTTGAGACAATTCCAACTCACTGTGATCATACAGGACAAGGTAGAACTGTTCCTATAGGGTTTCCTAGGCTGTAGCCTATATGAGGGTTCCTTGGAAACCCTATAAAAGATTGCTATGAGCTGAAACCAACTCCACATCACTTAACAACAATCTTCATGGCAGCAGATCATCAAGTCTTTCTTCCTAAAGATTGGGTTTTGACAAATGCCAAACTTTTGCTTAGCAGCCAAGCACTTTAACCAATGTTCCACTTGGCTGTCCAAATATAAGTTCTGAAAACTATCTATTTGCTTTGTGACTCAAAATCAACAATATGAATAATTTGTGAATTATGCTAAAATCTAATGATTCTCTGACGACTTTAAGAAAGGTTTTATCTTTTCATATAATATCATTTGTAGATAAAGCCAAATATAGATTGCTAGGGTTTGTGAGTTCCAAACTCATAAGGTTTAACTATATTCGGTGGGTAACATGGAGTTACACTGTAGAATAAGCACTGGGCTGCTGACAACAAGCGTGGCAGTTCAAATCCACTAGCCACTTTGCAGGAGAAAGAAGAGGCTCCCATAAAGATTATAGCTTTGGAAACGCTATGGAGGGAAACTAGGAGTCCGAATTGACTTGATAACAGTGGGTTTGTTCTGGTTTAATGTATGGCCTTACTGTTGGTATCTTTTAAAAGACTACAATATGTAGGATGGGACTGTCATGCATAAGGACATTAATGGCTGCAATGACAGAAGACTCAGATCTCTACTCTGAATTTCACATTCAAATAACTGCTAAACACCAAGCTGGCAGTTCAAACCCATAAGCTGCAACTCAGAAACGCTATACAGGATTACTATGAGTCGAAACAGACTAATACCACTTAGCAACAATATACTTTACTTGAAAGACTTTACTTGAAAGATCCATGTTGTTGTGTTGTTAGGTGCCATAGAGTCAGTACTGACTCATAGCGACCCTATGTAGCAGAAGAAAACACGGCCTGATTCTGGGCCGACCTCACAATTGTTGCCACGCTTGAGTCCATAGATTCTGCCACTTGGCCAATCCATCTTGTTGAGGGTCTTCCTCTTTTTCTCTGACCCTCTACCTTACCAAACATGATATCCTTCTCCAGCGACTGGTCCCTCCTGACAATATGTCTGAAGTATGAGAGATGAAGTTTGGCCATCCTGGCCTCCAGCACTCTGGCTGCACTTCTTCCAACACAGATCCATAGGCATGTCAAATTCATCCTGTTGCAAATTCCTTTGGTATTTCTCCTGTGAAATGTTTTAACTCTCAGCTCAGCAGCAAATGCCAGAAACCTGAGAGTTCCTTTTACATCTTCCTTCTCCTTCACCTCCATTTATAATCAACCACTAGTTAGTTGCTACTTGTCTCACCTTGTAAACATCTTGCAAATCTGGTTGTTTTCTTTGGCCCCAGTGTCCCTATCATCATTACTTACCTGATTTATTATATATCTATACTCCTCAGAAACCCTATACAGGGTCGCTATGGCTCGGAACCAACTTGATGGCACTTAACAACAACAAACTCCTTTCTTTGTCTCTGGCCTTCCAGTTTATAGCTCATTCTTCACATTGTAACTAGACTGAGCATTCTTTCTTTCTTTATTTGTGCATTTATGTGCTACATTTATTGCAACTGATAAGCCAGTATCTATAAATTATTATTAGCATAATTTGCATCAGATTGACTGTGTTGTGCAATCTTATGGATTTTGAGAAATGCATGCACCGATAAACAATCATGCACAATAGTTTCATAGCCCTAAACATTCCCTGTGCTTCACTTACTCACCCCTGCTCCTGTCCCTGACCTCCATGCAATGACTGATCACTGCCTTTATGGTTTTGTCACTCTCAGACGTTTGCATTTCTGAGGTGTTTTTTGCTTTCTTATTGTTGTTTTAAATCATTCCAGATTGTATTACCTGGGACTAGGGCCTACCTTTTTCTCATCTTGTCATTGCTAAGTGCTGTTGAGCCGGTTCAGACTCGTAGTGATCCTGTATAAGGTTTCTGAGAAGTCCTGGGTGTAATGCACTGGATTGAAAGGTTAGGAACCAACACAATGGCACTTAACAACAACAATGAACTTGCGGTTAGCAGTCAGGTACTTACGGAATAGAGTCACTACACCCTTCTACCATCTGGAAGATTCTTATTCACTCTGACCTGAAAAGCTGTTAATCATTAGCCTCTTTTAAAATTTTGATCTCCATTTCGCACTAGTTCAAACATGTCTTTGATTACTCCTGATCCTTTAGCAATTTTGATATATTTTAAATGAATGTACCATAGGGCAATTGACTCTAAACACATATGCTGCCTCTCATTAGAATACTCATATCTGTTTCTTGATGTAAGAACTTGATCCTATTGAATTTTGAATCTCACAGCTTAGCATTGGCTTCAATATTTCAACATTTTCATTTGAATGGTTGATTGGATGAAAAATAGTTATCTCCAGACTACATTATCCCTGCCCAGTACATACATATAGAATCAATTCAAATGTATCTCTTCTTTAGTACAACCAAAATCTTCTGAAGAAAAGAAAGTTGTTGCTGTTAGGTACCGTAGAGTCAAGTCAGACTCATAGTGCCCTGTGTAAAGCAGAAGGAAACACTGCCTGATCCTCCTACACCATCAGAAAAGGCCATTGTTTCAGCCTCGATGTTAATCCATGTCTCTCATTGACTCTCTCCTTAATCAAGGATGGTCCCTCCTGATAACATGTCTGAAGAATGAAAGACTAAGTAAGTCTCACCATCCTCACTTCTAAGGAACATTCTGGCTGTACTTTTTCCAAGACAAATATTATTTGTTCTTTTGGTAGTACATAGTACTTTTAATACTCTGCAACAACACCATAATTCAAATTAATTGATTCTTCTATGGACTTCCTTAATCGTTGTCCAACTTTCACATGCATCTGAGGTGAGTGAAAGTACTATGCTTGGGTCAGGTGCACCTTACTTATCAAACTGGTATCTTTGCTCTCGAACAGTTTAAAGAGGTCTTTTGCAGCAGCTTTGCCTAATGCAATGCATCCTTTGCTTTCTTGACTGCTGTTTCCATGAATGTTGATCCAAGCAAAATGAAGTCTTGTACAACTTTAATCTTTTCTCCATTTATCCTGGTGTCATTTATTGACTTAGTTGTGAGGATTTTTTTTTCTTTACTTTGAGGTGCAATCCATACTGAAGTATGTAGACTTTGATATTTATCAGTAATTATTATACTCCCCGTTCACTTCCAGAAAGCAAGGTTGTATAATCTGCATGTTACAGATTGCTAATGATTCTTCCTCCAACCCTGATACCATGTTCTTCTTCACATAATCCAGTTTATCGAATTCCTTGTTCAGCATATAAATTCAATAAGTGTGGTGAATGGGCACAACCCTGGCACACAGCTTTCCTGATTTTAACACATTCATTGTCCCCTTGGCTCTGTTCTAATGACTGCCTTTTTATCTATGTACTGGTTCCCTATGTAATGTACCAAGAACACAATTAAGTGTTCTGGAATACCCACTCATTATAATGTTGTCCATACTTTGTCATGATCCACACAGTCAAAAGTCCTTGCATAGTCAATAAAGTACAAGTAAACATCTTTCTGATATTCTCTGCTTTCAATCAAGACTCATTTGACATGAGCAATGATAACCTTAGTTCCACATCCTCTCTGAATCTAACTTTAATTTCTAGAAGTTTCTGAACTATCTTCAGCAAAATTCTACTTGTATTTGATATTAATGACAGATGATTAGTGGATGAGAAAACATTAAGAAATGCTTAATCGATTGTAGCATGGCAAACTTTAATGTATTAGTTTCTTCCTGAGAGAAACAACAACTGTGTCCTATCTGTAAATTAATGTGCCTTTTTAATTGAAAATTTGGAGCTCTGGTAGCGTAGTGGTTATGAATCGGGCTGTGAGCCGCAAGGTCATCAGTTCAAAACTACCAGTGGTTCCACGGGAGAAAGATGAGGAAGTCTGCTCCCGTAAAGATTTACAGCCTCAGAAACCCTGTGTAGGGTCTCTATGAGTCGGAATCGACTCCACGGCACAAAAACTGCAACAACAATTGAAAATTAAGGGACTGGCTTATTTTTCAAGAGCCTGAAGAAATTTGATCTTGTTAGGTGGGAATGCAAAACATGCAAATTATTTCATCTTCAATGTGATCACTATGTTGGTAAGCATCACATAATAGCATTCATAAAGTCAAGTGAAACTTAAATAGGTTTATAAACATAAAAGACTTCATGAGTCTTAGGCTGGCATATTTTCCTGTGTTATTACAACAAATTTTATATGAGGCTACATCAGAACCATTTCTCTGAATCCATTTAGTGTTCTGAAATTTCTCTAGTTAAAAATGCAAATTCATAGGACCCTATTAATCCCTGACAAGACTCTTGTCACCCAGCTTCATTATTCCATGACAATAGATTCTCATGTGGTGCAGCAGGATCAGCACTGGATTTTGAACCATAAGGTCAGCAGTTCAAACCCACCAGCTGCTACTTACAAACCTTATACAGAGTTGCTATGAGTCAGAACTGACTTGACGATACTTAACAACAATATAGACTTCTTTTCACTGTTGTTATTAAGTGCCATCAAGTCAGTTCCAAAACATAATGACTCTATAGGGTTTCTGAGGAGTGGTTGGTGGGTTTTGAACTACCAACTTGTGGTTAGCAGTCCAGTGTTTGTTCTGCAGTGCCACACCAGGATTATGATCATAGGCTTGGGGAAAATTTATTCACCAAATTAAAAAAAAAAAAAAAAAAAGTTTTCCATTACTGAAAATATGGTTAGTTAGGAAAGATGTCATTAATTGCTGTTCTGTAGATTCATACTCATAGCAACCCTACATGTGTAGAGTAGAACTGTACTACAAAGGATGTTTAAAGCTGTGAACTTTCAAAAGCAGTTGGCCTTACCCCTGGGTAAGTTTGAACCATCAACCATTTGATTAGTATTGTTGTTGTTATTAAGTACTGTGGAGTCAGTTCAGACTTACAGTGAACCTGCACAGGGTAACCAAGGCTGCAAATCTTTACGGGAGCCGAAAGCCTCATCTTTCCCCCATGAAACAGCTGGTAGTTTTGAACTGACAACCTTGAGGTTAGCAGCCCGGATCAAGGATCCCTGATAGTATAGTGGCCACTCCTCAGGAGAAAGAGGAGGCTTTCTGCTCTGGTAAAGATTTGTAGTCTCGGAAACCCTATACAGGGTCTCTTTGAGTCGGAACCGATTCTATGGCACACAACCATCAGCAACAATCAGAGTGCTTAAACATATGCTTCTCCCAGGGACTCCTGATTTTTATTCATTCTCACAACCTACTTCTCAGTGTTCTTTTTCCTTCCACATGCCTTTCTTTCCTCCTTGTTCTTTTTCTTATTAAATGCTCTACTTCAGGCCTTATCTCTTAGTTTATCTTAACTGTTGTGATTTTTCTCTCTTTAGAGCTGTTGTTTTTCTCAGTGTTAGGTACCCTTGAGTCAGTACTGAGTCACAGTGACATTACGCACTAACAGAAGGAAACATTGTCCTGTCCTGAGCTAATCTCACAATCCTTGCTAAGCTTCAGCCCTTGGTTGCTGCCCTGTGTCAATCCAACTTGTTGGAGGTTTCCCAGTTATTCACTGATCTTCCATATTAGTAAGCATGATGTCTTTCTCCAGGGACTGGTCCCTTCTGATAATGTGTGCAAAATATGAGATATGAAGTCTGGCCATCCTAGCTTTTAAGGAACATTCTGGTTGTATTTCTTCTTTATTTTTTAAAAGTTTTTATTATGAGGTTTACATGGGAGAACTTCAGCTTTATACTCATCCTATTGTATTTCATTTCATTGCCATGATTACAGTCCCCTCCATGCATCATCATATAACCTCAAAAGGTACACCACACAGGCCTGCCTCCACCCCCCAGCTGCCAGCAAACAGCCCCTTTACCTCCTTGAGTTCAGTGTTTCAGCCACTCCATCTGTCCAAATCATTGTCTCTGGCTTCATTCCTCACATCACTGCCTTTTTGGGTAGGGTCTCGCTCTCCATTCTTCTCACTTGATGGTCCCAGGGACCTCCGCTCCTGGGCTGCTAAATCAATCACTGTTCTCCTTTTGACAAAAAAAAACATCTACCTCTATATTTCCTAGCCTCACAGTCAGACCTGATGGCAATTATTCACTATTGTACCACACAAGTCCTATCCCCATTTCCTTTCATCAACCCAGCCCCAACGGATTGGAAATCATTCAGGGGTTATTGATTCTACCTTCCCCTGCCCCATCTGGAACTAGGCTCTGTCTTGAAAGCTTGTAAGCCAGTCA
>NW_006408533.1:27466142-27466760 GCF_000296735.1 Chrysochloris asiatica | reverse complement strand
TGCAATGTGAAGGCTCCACAGGAAGCCTCTTTTACTGGGCAACTTCTAACCCCCTTTAAGGTATTCCAATCAGTTATAGGCTGAGGATGGACTTACAAGCTTTCTGTAGTGATGATTCTGGCTATTCTTTTCTCCCCACTGTCAAGTGTCTATTTAAAATGATAGGCAAGGGAAACCAAGATTCAAAGGACAGCCAAGCATCTTAACACTATTCCCCTCTTTTTCCCCTTCAAACCATGCCTCAATCCCTGTATCCCAGAGCCCTGTTGTTCCAAGGTTGTGCATACATCATCTTTTACCTCTGTCTCACTTAGCCCAGGGGAACCTGCCTAACTGTCTCCAATCAGCCTTGTTCTTCCATTCCCCTCCCCCTTCTTGTGTATTGCCACCCCCCCACCCAAGCTAACCTGTGTCTATTCCTTATCCTGTGCTCAGTCTTCCCCTCCCTCCCTCCCTTCCTCTCGTCCCATACATTCTGGTGATCAGCAAATATATATATATAATTTTTTACCCCTTTTAATGTGGGTTCTTTTTCTTAACAATAATGGTCCTATGCAATATTTCTCCTTTTGTGATTGACTAATTTCACACATCATAATGTGCTCAAGGTTCATCCAT
>NW_006408533.1:27448230-27449496 GCF_000296735.1 Chrysochloris asiatica | reverse complement strand
AATACAAAACCTGTCATTAGAAAAGAAGAAGATTCATTTAAAGATCTCAGAAATGGACAATACATTAAAAGGGCAAGATGGTAAGCAATGGAAGTCTGGATTAGTGAGCTTGAAGATAGGTATCTCAATACTAACATGACAGAATATAATTCAAATACAGCTGCAGCAGTGCATTGACAAGGAACTGTCAGAAGTTCAGGCCAAATTCAGATGGAGACGTAGAACAAGGGATATTATTGCTGATATAAGCTGGTTCTTGACTGAAAGCCAAGAATACCAGAAAATGTTTCCCTGTGCTTTATTGATTACACAAAGGCTTTGGATTGTATAGATCATGACAAGCTATAGACAACATTGCAGACTGAGTATTCCAGAGCACTTAATTGTGCTGAGGAGCCTGTACAAAGACCAAGAAGCAATAGTTTGAACAGAACAAGGGCATTCTGAATAGTTTAAAATCAAGAAAGCTGTGTGCCAGAGTTGTAATCTTACACTATACTTATTCAAACTGTATGTTGATTGAAAATCTGAGAAGCTGGGTTACATGAAGAAGAACATGGCATCAGGATTGAGGGAAGATTCATTAATAACCTGCAATATGCAGATGAAACAATTTTGCTTGCTCAAAATTAAGAGGACTTAAAAAACTACTGATGAAGATCAAAGACCACAGTCTGGGTTTGATTTGCAACTTAATGCAAAGTAAAGAAAATTTCTCACAGCTGGACCAATAGATAACATCAAAATAAATGGAGAAAAGACTGACATGCCAAAGGCTTCATTTTGCTCTTATCAACCATTAGCACTCATGAAAGCAGCAATCAAGAAATTAAATAACATATTGCACTAGGCAAATCTGCTTTACAAAACCTCTTTAATGTGTTCAGAGCAAAGATGTCAGTTTGAGAACTAAGGTGTGTCTGATCCAAACCATGGTATTTTCAGTAGCCTCATATGCATGTGAAAGTTGGACTATGACCAAGGGAGACTGTAGAAGAATTAATTCATTTGAGTTACAGTGTGGGAGAAGAATATTAAAATGACCATGGACTGCTAGAAGAACAAAAATACTGTGTTGGAAGAAATACAGTAAGTATAGTACTTAGAATCCTGGATGTTGAGACTTTGTCTTTCATACTCTGGGCACCTTATCATGAGGGACCAGTCCTTCGAGAAGGACATATGGCTTGCTAAAGTTGAGGGTCAGTTAAAAAGAGGACTACTCCAAAACACTGACCGTGTTCTTCCCTTTTGGTTTTCTAACTC
>NW_006408533.1:27397176-27446561 GCF_000296735.1 Chrysochloris asiatica | reverse complement strand
CCAACGAGATGGATCGGCCAGGTGGCATCATTGATGGACTCGGGGGTGGCAGCGGTGGTGAGGTTGGCCCAGGATCGAGCATTGTTTCGTTTTGCTGTGCATGGGGTCGCTATGAGTCGGTTCCGACTCGATGGCACCTGACATCAACTCCAAAACAAAATGGATCTGCACAGTGGCAGCAGCAATGGGCTTAAGCTTAGCAATGATTGTGAGGATAATGCAGAACCAAGCAGTGTTTTGTTTTGTTTTCCATAAAATCGCTATGAATTTGAACCAATCTAACAGCACCTAGCAATAACCAACAACAATCTCCTTTAAACTAGGCAAATATGGCCAGTGTCACATTGATTAAAATAAAGAACCCAACTTGTATTTTGTAAAAAGAGCCATACTTACTGTGTAAGGATCAGTAAGGCAGCAAACTTTTTTTTTTTAGATTTAATTTTCGGTATTTATAACTAATTGATAGAATTGCAAAAATAAATTTGTAAAAACCAAAATCACTTATCATGGGATATTTTAGTACAACCTTCTCAATAAATGCTGAATCAAATAGTACAATAGTTGAAGATTTTAAAAATACATTTAACTTAAATAGAAAGCAGTAGTAATAAGGTTGTGGGTGTTCTTTTTATATGCACATTTTGTTTATATTTTTTATTTATTCTTAATCTAATTGTGAAGAATGTGCTCTACAGAAGATTAATTATTTGGCATATGCAGAAATTTGCTTGTGGTTTAGAATGTAATACATTTAAAAAGAAGTAAGTTGGTGGTTACTGCCTGTGGGGACAGAGAGCAATTGGGAAAGGACAGCAAGAAAAAGCTGACTCAAAGTACATCCATAATGATTTATGTTTATAAAGTATAATTAAACAGTAAAACGTTAATGTTTGACAGTTTAGGTCATAGGTTCACAGCTCTTCATATTAGTTTCCTTTGTACTTAAACTGTCATATTTTTAAACACACAGTTTATTGTTTAATCAATTTCATGTAACTGCTATTAAAAACCTATATTAATGGGAATATAGTATACAAGCAACTTGGGGAAGGAGGTAGTTTTTTATAATCATATCAGAATCACCTTGTTGGCAGTGAATTTGTTTTGCTTTTTCCCTTTTTTGTTTAATAAGGCATTATAAACAACTAAATTCTTTGGGAAATAGTAAGCTTCCATCACTAGAAGTACTGATCTACAACTATGCTTCAGTAGGAAGTGAAATCATTTATTTTTTTTGAAAAGTTATTCAATCCACAAGTAGTTATAAACACTTACTTCCAACTGTTATACTAATGTATGCAATGGTGAAAAGCCAATATATTTATCATCCCCATTGAGGTGGATCATCTGTCAGTTTGTCATACTATGTTAGCTTGTGTTTTGCTGTGTTACTGGAAGCTATACTACTGGTGTTTCAAATACCAGCATGGTCACCCATAATAAACCTTGGAACATCTAGGCTAAGACAGAATAGGCAAAACAAAAAAAACAAAAAACCTGGTGTTTGGCCAGTGAAAACTTTATGAATAGCAGTCTCTGATATTGTGCTAGAAGATGAGCCCCTTCATTTAGAATGCATTCAAAATATGAATGGAGAAAAGCTACCTTTTCAAAGTAGAGTCACTGTTAATGACAGGGCTGAAGGAAGATTTGAGGAACTCCATTTGCTTGATATGGTAAGACTCAATATGAGAAGGAACAGCAGCAAATATTCATTGGCTTTAAAACATGGAATGTATGAATCATGAATCAAATATTGGAAGTTTTGTCACAAATTAAATAGAACATTTGAAGATCATTATCTTAGGCACTGTCGTGAAGTGTTGTCATGTTGGTTCTGACTCATAGTGACCCTGTATAGGGTTTCCAAGGAGCATCTGGTGGGTTTGAAACACTAATTTTTTGGCTAACAGAATAGTGCTTATCCAATAGCACCCTACCAGGACTACATCTTGTTCATTAATGAGCTGAAATATATTAGTGTTGGCCATCTTGAATTGAATAATCATATGATCTACTATACCAAAATGATGAATTGAAAAGGAATGTCATTACATTCATTGTCAAAAATAACATTTTGGTGTCTATCCTGAAGTATACTGTTGTAAGAGATGGGATAATATCCATGTGCCTATGAGGAAGCTCTATTAATGTGACTATTTTTCAAATTTGCACGCCAACCACTAATGTCAAAGATGAAAACATTGAATAATTTTACCAACTTCTGCAGTCTAATGATAAAAAATGCAACTAAGAAGCATTGATAATTATTTGTGGTTGGTAATTGATCATGGGAAAATATTGTCATGGTGATAGAAATGATGCTAAAGATTGCATAATAGAATTTTTCCAGACCAGAGGCCTAATTATTGCGAATATATTTTTCAACAATAAACTTGGTCACTATGTGTACATATAGCCCAACTTCATCAGATGGAATACACAGGCATCATATCGACTACTTTAGTGACAAGATAAAATGGAGATGTCAACTGTGAAACAGACAATCAGTTGCTCATATGCATGGTCAAATTGAAGCTAAAGAAACATTTAAAAAGTCCACAAGAGTCAAAGTACATTATGTTGTGTATATCCCACCTGAATTTAGAGACCATCTAAAGGATAGATTTGGTACACTGAACATTAAGGACCAAAGAACAGATGAATGGTAGGATGTCATAAAAGATACCATGGGTGAATAAAGCAAAAGATCATTAATAAGACAGGAAATAACAGACTCAAACTTTTCCTTAATATAGAATAGCTAAAGTGAATGGGGAAAATGAGGGAGTAAATGAACTGAACAGATTTCCAAGAACAACCCAAGAAGGTAAAATAAAGTATTATAATGAAATGTGCAGAAACCTAGAGTTAGAAAACCAAAAGGGAAGAATACACTCATCATTTCTCAAGTGGATAAACTGAGGAAAAAAATTCAAGCCTGGAACTGTAATATTAAAGGATATTATAGGTAAGATGCTGAGTAATACAGAAAGCATAAAATAAAATGGAAGGAATACACAGAGTCACTGTAAAAAAAAAAAAAAAAAGGTTGACATTCAGGAGGTAGCATCTGATAATTGTATTGAAGGAAAAATTCAAGCTACTACTACTTTAGAAGAGATCTATATACATGCCCATTTCAAAGAAAGGCAATACAACAAGATGTGATAATTATAGAACAATGTTATTTGTGTTCCATGCAAGTAAATTTTTACTGAAGATAATTCAAATCATTTCAGTATTCTTAATGGTTGCAGCAGTCCATTGACAATGAACTTCCAGAAATTCAAGCTATATTCAGAAGAGGATGTGGAACAAAGGATAACATTGCTGATACAAGATGGATTATAGTTGAAAGCAGTAAGTAACAGAAAGAAGTTTATCACTGTTCTGTTGACCATGTAAAGACATTTGACAGTGTGAATCATAAATTGCTACAGGTCACTTGCAAATGTGCTCATGGAGAACCTGTACATAGACCAAGAAACCGTCATTCAGATGGATCCTATGTGGTTTAAAATCAGTAAAGGTGTGCCTTAGAGTTCTATTTTCTCACCAGAAGTATTCAATATGTATGCTGAGCAAATAGTCTGTGAAACTGAACTATATGAAGAAGAACAGGACATCAGTATCGAAGGAAGACTAATTAACAACCTATGATACATAGAGGATGCAAACTTGCTTGACTGAAAGTGTGGAGAAGTTGAAGCATTTACTGATCATAGATTACAGTCTTAAATGTAAAGAGAACAAAGTCCTCAACTAAAGCCGTGAGCAACATATTGATAATCAGAGAAAAAATCAAAGTTGCCAAGCATTTCATTTTATTTGTATCTACAACTAAAACTCATTGGAGTTCTAGTCAAGAAATTGAATGACTTAATGCATTGAACTTACCTACTGAAAAAAGCCTCTTTAAAGTCTTAAAAGGAGTCCTGGTGTGGTGCTGTGCCAGACTGCAAAGCCATTTGAACTGCAAGGTAGGAGGTTCAAGCTCACCAGCTGCTCCTCGGAAACCCTATATAGGGTCGCTATGGGTCAGAACTGACTCGACGGCACTTCACAACAACAACAACAACGAAGTCTTAAAAACTAAAAATATCACTTTGAAGAGTAAGGTGCACCTAATCTAAGCTATAGTATTTTTAATCTTCTCATACACATGTGGAAGTTGGACAGTGGATACGGGAAACTGAGGAAGAATTGATGCATTTGAATTACATCATTGATCAATATTTATATACCATGTTCTACCAGAAGAACAAACAAATCTGTCTTGAAAAATAGAACATCCAGAATATTCCTTAGAAGGGAATATGGTGAGCTATGGTGTAATGTAATTTGGACATGGTGTGTGGAGGGGACCATTCCTTGAAGGACATCATACTTCATAAAGTAGAGTTTCACCGAGAAAGAGGAAGACTCACAAGACGGATTGACACAGTGGCTACAACAATGGATTCATATAGAACAATGATTATGAAGATGGTGCAGGAAAAGGCAATGTTTCATTCTGTTGTACTCAGGGTCACCATGAGTCAGAACTGATTCAGCAGTGGCTAACAAAAACAACACATTGATGTGGGTTTAGCCATATTGCCGTGTTGCTCAATGGAATGCAGGCAGATGAGACATCCTGTTAGTGCTGAATTAACAATTTAAGAAGTTTATGGTGCTTCTATTTCTCAAGAGAAGAGTGTATCTGAGCAGCCTTTGCTCTCATAAGAATGAAAACACATGGAGAACATTCCTAATTCCAACCCAAAGGCTGTAGTTAAACCTAGCCCACCACAGTCAAAAGCAGAAGTGCCCTAGTCACCACCAGACATGTGAACTAGAAAGATCTTATATGTTTATTGTTTTAAGTCTTGTGTTAGAGCTTGTTTATAACATAGCAATATTTCTACAATAGCTAATTAATACAGTACACTAATAGAGCTTTTTATTAGTCAAGTATGGCTGGCACTGGAGAGTATTACATACTTGAGGAGAGAATGGTAAATAATGAAAGCTAAATCAGCATATATTTACTTTTGAAACAATGAGAAATTTGCACATATGCAATAAAAAAGAAAAAGTAGCTAAATTTGAATTATATAAAATATGTTTCTAAGCTAGTCTAAACTGAAGCCAAGCATAGTGAAGAGTACATCAGGCTAAACAGATGGTGGTTCGTTGGCTTCCAAACTATTATTAAATTCTCACATGCAAGTGATGATCTATGCCTAATTTTACAAGTCTTATGTGTCTGTAGAGGACAAGGGAGAATACCACTGAAATACTTTTAATAATACGACCTTACTTTCTTGGGTATTATTGCTTTTCAACATATGTTGAAACTGAAATTTATTATTCTTGCAACAAACCTAGGAGGTAGATAGAAAATGTATTATTGTTATCATCGTGTAAGATTTGAGTAAACTGTTAAACATAGTAGCAAAATGGCTGCATCAATGTAGGTGATACTGACACTGTGGGTTCAGTCTTAATATGGTTCACTGTTGTGTGTATTCGAAGACTTGCAGTTCCACCATAACTCTATGGAAAGAAATGACTGACCATCACACAATCTCAAATTGAAAAGGACTTCCATTATGTGCTCAATAAGCTTGTGTTGAGTCAGAATCAACTTGATGGCAATGAGTTAGCTTGCATCTGACCATTTCCATTGCTCAAAAACTGCTTTGCAAAGCAGATAAGTACAGTCCTTGAAAACCTTAATTATTAGAAAACTGTGTTTTGCAATGAGCTGAACTAGTTCTTTTTATATGTTACTAGCATCAAATCCGTCCCTTCATAAAATATTGCTCATTTTATGGATGAAAAATTTAGCTTCGAAGAAATTATGTAATTTGTCAAGAGCAATACAGAAAATTATTGTGCTAGCTGTGACTAGAATTAATATGCATACCCACACTTACTTTTTTAAAATTGCACTTATTTTATTGACTTTGTAGTATATTCCAAGTATTGTCCTAGATCAAGAACATGCCAAATAAAATAAAATTGAGTCTGTGTCTTCAAAATGATTGAAATTTGGGCAGTATATAGACACAAAATTAAAAATTGTAGCAAATTTTAAGACTTTAAGAGAAGTATTCCCATTCGGGTAATGGAGTGCATCAGTGGCCTAATGTATTGCTTGTCTGGAAAAACTACAACAAATATACAACTAAATGGAGTTCTAGTGTGGCGCTGCAAGATATTGCACTGGACTGCAAGGTTGATTTGAACCGCAACGTCAGCAGCTCAAACTCACCAGCCACTCCTTGCAAACAGGATTGCTATATGTCAGAACCAATCCAATGGCCTTTAACAGCAACATATACCTAAATGAAAAATATAAGAAATTTTTTTTTTCTCATTTTAAATGGATTTAACTAGAACTCTAAAAAAAGCACATATAGTTAGATTGTTGATGTCAAATGGATCTATGTTGGAAACAGACCTGATAGCATGTCCAAAGTATATGAGACAAAGTCTCTCGGCCTGACTTCTAAGGAACATTCTGGCTGTACTTCTTAGAACACAGTTTTTTTGTTTTTTGTTTTCATTCTTCTGGCAGTCCATAGTACATGTGATATTCTTTGTCAACACATTTATCCAGAAGCATTAGTTCTTCTATCTTCCTTATTCATTTTCAGCTTTTGCTTGCACATGAGACAATTGAATATACTATGGCTTGGATCAGATGTACCTTTCTCCTCAAGGTGACATTTTTTTGCCTTTAAAACTTTAAAAAGGTTTCTGCAGCAGATTTGCCAATGTAATAAATCATTTGATTTCTTGAATGCTGCTTCCCTGGGCATTTATTTTAGATCCAAGTAAAATGTAATCCTTGGCTTCAATTTTAAAAACAATTTTAGTTTATAATGATAGTGCTTATTGGTCTTGTTGCAAGGATTTTTCTTATATTTATATTAAGGTACAATCCATACTGCAGGCTGTAGTCTTTGTTCTTCATCAATAATGCTTCAAGTTCTCTTCACTTTCATTGAGTAATGTTGTATCATCAGTGTATCGCAGGCAGTTAATGAGCCTTTATCCAATCTTATTCTCAAATTGTTTGCTCAGCATACCAAGTAGAGGGTCTGTAAAAAAGAGATAGACCCCCCCAATAAGATTAATTGACACAATGGCTGTAACGATGGGCTCAAACATAACAAAGATTCTGAGGATGACACAGGACTGGGCAGTATTTTGGTCTGCTGTGCATTGAGCTTTTATGAGTCAGAACTGACTTGAAAGTACCCAAAATGAACAAGTTATATTTAATTTTAAATGCACTGAATTAACCTCAGGCGTATTAGAAATAATTTTAAAAATATAATCTAAATAATCCCAATTCTATTTTAACCTGATAGTTTATTTAGTCACTGAAACTTTCTCGATCTAGGTGTTGCCCCACAGCCTGGCTGTTGCGTAGACAATGGCATTGGGGAGCAGTGGAAGACATCATTTTGATGTGGTTTTCAGCTTATCTCCTGACCAACTATGTAGGCACAGGCAAGTCCCACAGTCTTTCTGGACCTAATTTGCTCATCTCTAAAATGAAAAAAAAATGAGCTTGATCTCTAGGGTCTCTTCCAGACCTAAGTCCTTGTGATTCCCTGAATTACTAGTTTATTACTATTAAGTGTTGTCAAGTCAGCTCCTAGTGATTCTGTATAGGGTTTCTGAGGAGTAGCTGGTGTGTTTGAACTACTGACCTTGAAGTTAAAATGACCTTGTGATCTAGTACTTATCCCATAGTACCATACCAGAAATTGCTACTAGCCCATTATCCATATAATTATTCTCTGAAAGATGTAATTGCTATTTAGTTGTAAATGTTTTTCTCTGTCAATGTCTGTTACTTATCCTTGTTGTTGTTGCTAAGTACCATCAAGTTTTTCTAACTCTAGTGCTGAATGAAATACTATCTGGTCCTGTGCCAGCCTCAAAAGTGTTACTATGTTGGAGACTATTCATGCAGTCACGGTGTCAATCTATCTTTGATGAGAATCTTCCTCTTTTTAGTCTGACCTACTTTTCCAAGCATGGAATTGGTCCTTCCTAATAACAACATACAAAGAACATAAGATGAAGTCTTGCAATTTCACCAGTAGGGAGCATTCTGATGGCACATTCTGCCTGCTAAGACAGATTTGTTCATCCTTCTGAAAGTCTATAGCATTTTCAGTATCCCTCACCAAGACATAGATAGCATCAAATGTATCAATTGTTCTTGGGCCTTTATTTTTCATTCTCCAGGTTTTGCATGTGAAGGAGCTCTGGTAGCGTAGTGGTTATGAATTGGGCTGCAAACTGCAAGGTCAGCAGTTTGACACTACCAGCTGTTCCACGGGAGAAAGATAAGGCTTTCTGCTCCTTAAAGATTTACAGCCTTGGAAACCCTGCACAGGGTCGCTATGAGTCGGAACCGACTCCATGTCACAGCACCCTTTTTGTCTCTTCCCCATGAGTCTGTTGGATCCCCTCCCTGAGTGAGAGCCAGTCCAGGTCTGGCCAGCATTGACTTTGTAGATTTGGAGCAGACCCTGCCCTAGTGGGGTTATTGTATATAGCTCCTCACAACCTCTGAGGGACTCAGGCTACCAGGAAAGCTGCAATTTCCTGGGATTGTACCCTGGTCGTGAGAAAAAAAAAAAATATCCCACATTTTTCTCCATGAGCATGCATTCTACAACAAGAATGCATTTTCTCATCTCTAAAGTCATTTACAAACTCTCAAGATAACTTTGGCAGGTCCAATTGGCTGCTGCTAATTGTCAGTTACCTCCTTTGTGGTCATGTCTGTCATACTCTCCTTACCAGTAAGCACTTGGTTCACTGTTGTATCACTTTTTCTGAAGCTCAGAGGCCAGGACCGTCTTCTATGTTTGTCTCATCTGGTTCCCCATATCCTTACTGCTGAGAGCCCGCTCAACCTTTCTGCTCAGTTAGCCATCTTTCTCCTCCTTTAATGTGCTATTTTTACGCTTAAAAACTTTAAAGAGGTGATTTGCAGCAGATTTGAATAACGCAGTACATCTTTTGAAATGTTGACTACTGCTACTACAAGTGTTGACTTTGGATCCAACTAAAATGAAATCTTAGACAATTTTAAGTTTTTCTGTTTGTCATGAGGTTACTTACATATGAGGTTACTGAACCAGTTTTGAAGATTTTTGTTTTTATGTTGAGGTGTGACCCATACTGAAGATTATAGTCTGTTTCTTTATCAGTAAGTGCTTCAAGGTTTCTTAGTTTCAGCATTCAAGGTTGTTTCATCTGCATGTTGTAGGTTGTTAATGAATCTTCCTCCAACTGGATGCCAGGCTCTTTTTCCCATTGTCCATCTTTGTGAATAGCATGGCTAGATGTTCTGATTTTCCAAGAAAAGGCCTGGTGTGTACCTGCTTTAGATCAGTTAAGTCTTGTTCATTTTGTTTGTTTCTGAGGACTGCATTTCACTCTTAAAAGTAACTCAGTTTGGATGATAATTTACATCGTTATCTTAGCTACAATCTACTACTGTTCCTTCTTCAGTAAAGTGACTCTAAAATATGGTTATCAAATTACCTAAAATCCAAATATGTAAGCCAAGAAACACAGCCACTAAACAAAACAAAGTGATAAATCAGAAATCAAACAAAAATTGTTCTAAGAATCAAAACATATGTTTAAAAAATGTTTTGTTTTTTTTTAAGGATTAGCAGGGAGGCCATTAGATTTTCCTTCTGAATTTATTTAATATTAGGGTCAGATATAAAATGCCCTTTATCTATTTTTTAAGTGTTTTTCCCATTATTTCAAAAGAGGTGAGTATCTGGAAATAAATATTTTTTATGGTAAAATTAAATGATGGCTACATATTTTGTAAAGAGTTCTGGTAGCATAGTGGTTATGAGTTGGGCTGTTAACCTCAGTGTCAGCAGTTCAAAACTACCAGCCATTCCATGGGAGAAAGATGAGGCGTTGTGCTCCCATAAAGATTTATAGCCTCAGAAACCCTGTACAGGGTCGCAAAGCGTGAGAACTGACTCCACAGCACATAACAACCACCATTACCACCACATATGTTGTAATAAAATAAGAATTTGATAGCAAGAGAAAAAATATTTAAAGTTAAAATAAATTAAAAGTTAATATTATGCAAGCATTTATGTCTGGGGTAATTTTATATAAAGGCAGATATTTCTATGGTTAGGTACAATAATGTATATTCATAAATTATATTCGCTATCAAGGTATTTTAAACTATATTTTAGGTTTTTGGCTAAAGATAAAAAAATGTGCAATTAAAATATATGTCTCCCATTGGCTACCTAAAATGGGGAGGCTATAAAGGCACAAAGTGGCTGGCTTATAAGTTTTCATGAGATAGTTTAGTTTCAGAGTGAGCAGGGGAAGGTAGAATCCACACTGAATAGTTTCCAGTTTATGTAGATGGGTCTGGTGAAAGGAGATGGAGATAGAATACTTTTTATTTAATAGTGAGTAATTGTTATAATGGAATCCTGGTATGATGCTATGGTTTAATGCGCTGGACTGTAAAGTCAGTTTGAACTGCAAGGTCAGCAGCTTAAGTTCACCAGAAGCTCCTTGGAAAACCTACACAGGGTTGCTACAGGTCGGAACCAACTATAAAGCACCTAACAACAACAACAATAACAATTGTTATGATGACTAAGTGCAATCTCATCCCAATTGTAAAGATAGTAGATGTGTAACAAAAAGGGGGGAGAAATTCATATTACATCCCAGGTACAGAAAACCCTAGGACCAGCAAGAGGGAAGAGCCTGAGCTGAATGTGGACCCTAACCAGAAAAGCAACAACACCATAGACAAAGGCAGAGGTGATGGCATAGAGAGATAGAGCATGCAACGACTTCAGACTCATGGAAAGAGAAAGACTGTGTGCTAACTGGCAAGGGGCTGATGTGCAAAATGTGCCTTTTGGTTGTTTAAACAATTATACATTCCTGCATGTTTCTGTATACATCAAAAAGGGAATTGTAATTACAGTGAAACAAGACGTGATTGGTTGAGTGCAAAACTAGTGTTCTGCAAAGAAGACTATCACTCAATTCACAATAAAAGCTTTAAAAATATATATATATGTCCAACATGATCATTTAACAGGTATTTTCAGGATGAGTTTCAACCGACTCAGGGAAAAATCAAATACAGCTGTAGTACGAACTATATAAAATCTATAGAAGATACAGAATCTAATCAGAATGTCCATAGTAATTGTGTATATGTAAGACACAACTTTATGAGATTATTTGTGTGTGTGTGTCTCATATTCTTACATAGGCATCCATAGGTTTTCAACACTAGATTAATCTGTGCAGTTGTTATTGTTATAAGTGCTGTTGAGTTGGTTTTGACTCATAGCGACCCTGTATAGGGAATCTGAGGAGTAGCTGATGAGTTTGAAGCACTGACCTTGTGGTTCAAACTGACCTTTTGGTAAAGTTGCTTATCCTACAGCACCACAACAGGACTCCAGATTAATCCATAGGAATACAAAATAAATAGAATCATTGCATCCCACAACCTTAAAAAGTTTAAAGTTTTCTTTATGCACATGTTAAAAAGAAAACAATCTTAACTCAAAATGAGGATGAAGATATCAAACTTCCCCCCATAATATTACCTTTAATCATATTAGCTCTTTAGCTTCTCTTCACAATAAGTATTGCTTATGAAAGCAAGCTTTAATTATCTAATTAGTCACCAGTGTGTTATGTAGAACAGTAAGTTTTTAAATTTGTGATTTATATTTAGAAGAAAGTTGGAAATTTCCAGAAGAAATTAATCACATTAAAATAAACAAAAAGGTTTATATTTGTCATAAGGGCATTGAGTAAATTGATATGAAGATTCTCCAAGATATACTTTTCTCTTTTTTGAATGTTTTATTGTGAATTATGTGATAGTTTACATGGGAGAACAATAGTTTTACATTCATACTATCGTATATCACTACATTGGCATGGTTACAATCCCCTCCATGTATTGTCAACCAACCAAAGGCCACCCCCCTGGTCGTCAGCACACAGCCCCTCTCCATCTCTGGGTCTAGAGTCCCCAGCTGCTCCATCTCTCCATATCATTGTCTCTGTCTCCATCGCTGGCATCACTGTTTCTCTGGGTAGGGTTCTGCACTCCGTTCTTCTCCCTTGATGGTCCCAGGGCCCTCCACTCCTGGACTGCAAAGTCAACCACTCCCCTCCTTTCACTACAAAATGTCTACTTTTACATTTCCAACCCTAACTCCAAGGTATACTTTTAATAGAAATAGCTGAAAATCAGAATATCATTCAATGACCTCATCATTCAGTTTTCTGTCTACTGGT
Source organism: Chrysochloris asiatica (assembly GCF_000296735.1). Lineage (NCBI taxonomy): Eukaryota > Metazoa > Chordata > Mammalia > Afrosoricida > Chrysochloridae > Chrysochloris > Chrysochloris asiatica. Next base: position 27,434,204 of record NW_006408533.1, on the reverse strand, counting down.
TGCCACTAATTAAAAATATTTCCTTCAGTATTCCATTTTATATGTGATGGACAGTGTGGAAACTTTACACCTCTAATTCCTGCTGGTCTGCTGTGCAAATATAATTTTACTCATAAGAGTCCTTAGTAGAAGCTTTGCAGTCAAGTTTATAGATGTTTCCAGCTAATATACTATAAGTGACTATAGGTATGGACATATGAAATTAGATACGGTTTTCTTTAGAGGTCACAGGCTTCGATTCTCTCCATTTACAAATAAGGACACAGAAACTACAAAGAAATAAGTGACCCCAAGGTCATGTGACTTCTAAAAGCCAGAGGTGGCATGACCCCAGCACACAGTTCCCATATTGTATTCCAGGAGTCCTATAGCTTCTTAGCTTCAGACCTCTTCCAAATGTTATCTCTGTGAATAGGGAATTATACTGTACATGTTCCAATTATTAATGAATGTATCTAACTGCTTTCATTTTGAGTTGTGCCCCTTCAGCAAATGAAGGTCTCCAAAACTTCACTCCATTCATGTCATCACTGTCAACTTTACTTTGAGGTAGCAGTTCTTCCCCAATTATATTCTGAGTGCCTTCCAACCCAAGGAGCTCATTTTCCGGCACTAGATCTGACAGTATTTTGGTGCTATTCATAAAATTTCAATATTCAATATTCTTGTGCTATCTGCTAGTGTTTCATTGCTATTCATAAAGTTCTCAATGGCTAAACATTTAGAAACCTGTACTTCCTTCTTCCTACTCTGTCTTATAACGCTGCGTGTTATTGCTCTGAATGGCAAAGTTGGTTTGAATCACATGGTCGGTGGTTCAAGCTCACGAGCTGCTCCTCAGAAACCCTGTAAAAGGTCACTATGAGTCAGAACTGACTCCACGGCACTTAACAACAACAGTCTGTCTCAGTCTGGAAGCTCAGCTGAAATCTGTCCACCATGGGTGACCCTGTTGTTGTTGTTAAGTGCTGTCGAGTCATTTCTAATCCATAGCGACCCTGTGTAGAGTTTCCAAGGAGCAACTGGTGAGCTTGAACTGCCAACTTTGCAGTTCAAACTGACTTTGAAGTCTCGCACATTAACCCACAGTGCCACCCCAGGACTCCTGGGTGACCCTAACAGTATTTTAAATAACAATAGCATAACTTCGAACATCACAGGAGTACACAAGCCACCACAGTAGGACAATCTGACTAAGAAGTGATGGAATAAGTTGGTACACGTGATGAATTTATGTTCAGTTAAACCTTACTGCTGGACTCCTGCTGTGGCCCTGTAAGATAAGCACTGAGCCATGAAGCACCAGGTCAACGGTTCAAACCCCCAAGCTGTATAAGGTCACCGTGAGTTGGAATCAACTCAACAACACTTAACAATGACAATAAACCTTATTCCTATGAATCTGCAAAACCACATCCATTGCCTTTGAGTAGATTTTAACTCATAGCAACCCTGTAGGACCGAGTAGAACTGATTCTTCAGCTTTCTGAAGTAGAAACATTTTACAGAAGCAGACTGTCTCATCTTTCTCCCCACAGAGTGACTGGTGGGTTACAAGGTCAAACCATCTCCTTTTGGTTAGTTGCCCCATGCTTACCAAGAATCTTCAAAGGCCTTAGTAAATAACTATGTTGCAATTTATTTGGCATTCACAAACACATGTAGTTAAGGGAACCAAACTTCTTCATCAGACATCAATTTTGCAATTAGGCAGCCAAACTGCTAAATTGCTCTCATTCCAGGAAACTTGGGTTACGCATTGGACCAACTACCGGTAAATAGCATGCTGTGTTTGACTTCAACGAGCAACTAGAGACAAACTGTGACAAAAAGAGTTGGAAAATATATTGCCCCAGCACCATTAAGAGCCTTCAAAGTAAATAACAAACATCTTCTAATCAATAGACTTTGATGAGGAGCCACATTATATAGGATTAGATTGGAGAACGTTTGGTAAGCTTACTCGTACACCAGCAGTCTCGGAATTCTTTTTAACACAAACAAAAGTGACAACGAACATCTCATTCAAAGTCTGCGGGAAATTATAGGGGGGTCTCTTTTACACTGGCAGCTTGAAACTAAATGATGAGTCCACCCACTAGGCTACAAGAGTCTTTGATGTCACTAAGAAATCAAAAAGCATGCTTTTCCTGCCAGGATCCTAAGCCAAAAATGTTGCACCCTGCTTTCTTCTTTGAGCAAAGCTTTTTGACTCGCAAAGACTCTTCACATAGACACACTTTCATACCCTAAACCCTTCTGTGAGTTGCTCTAGAAGTTATTTAGGATTGTCCAGTTTATTATTATTATCTAAGCATGCTGTTCTCATCCTGAATCAATTCGTGTTTCAAATGAAAGCTAAAATATCTTATCTAATGGAAATTCAAAACATTTTTTTTTTATCAGTAATATGTTTAATGGGCTCAGAAACAATGGGTTTCAAAGGACAAAAACAATTTTAAAGCCATTTAAGTAGTTTTCTCCTTCCCACTTCTTTTTTTCCCTCTGATTATAAAACAGAAAAGGCCCATTTACAATAAAATGCAAAGTGCTACTTCTCTTTTTCTTGTAGATATTCCAACTTTGATTTCAAAATCAAGACGCTGTTCTGGGAAATCCAAAGTGCTTGCTGGTAGACTGATTTGACTGTCATTTAGCCTAGGTTCCATATGAAAGTTTGGTCGAGATCTGCTTCTATAGCTATCAATACTCTGACCCTGAATATTTCTGTACTTTATTTTCTTACACAAAATGTCAGAGAAAAAAATATTGAGCTATAGAGCAAGAAAAATTAGGTAACATACAAGTTAGTCATTTTGGTCTGGTAAACCACCATAAACTAAATTTAGACAATCTCATTAAATTACAGAAATCCAATTGTTGTTGTTGTTGTTAGGTGCTGTAAAGTCGATACTAACGTATAGTGACCTTATGCATAGCAAAATGAAACTCTGCCCAATCCTCGGCCAATGTTGCCAGGCTTGAGACCATTGATGCTGCCACTTGGCCAATCCATCTCGTTGGGGCTCTTCCTCTTTTTCTCTGACCCTCCGCCCTACCAAACTTGATATCCTTCTTCAGCAACAGTCCCTCCTGACAACATGTCCAAAGTATGAGAGATGAAGTTTGGCCATCTTGGCCTTCAAGGAGCACTCTGACTACATTTCTTCCAACACAGATGTGTTGGTTCATTTGGCAGCCCATGGCACTTTCAATATTCTCCTCCAACACCATAACTCAAAAGCATCAATTTTTCTATGGTCTTACTTATTCACTGTCCAGCTTTTGCTTGCATATGAGGTTATTGAAAACACCATGATTTGGGTGAAGTGCACCTTAGTCCTCAGGATGACGTTTTTGCTCTTCAACAATTTAAAAAATGTCTTGTGCAACAGATTTGCCCAATGCAATATGTCGTTTGATTTCTTGACTGCTGCTTCCATGAGTGTTGATAGTTCATCCAAGAAGAATGAAGTCCTTGACAACTTCAACCTTTTCTCTGTTGATAAGAATGTTGTTTATTGGTCCAGTGGTGAGGATTTTTGTTTTCTTTACACTGAAATGCAATCCATATCAAAGGTTGTGCTCTTTGATCTTCATCAGTAAATATTTTAAGTCTTCTTCAGGTTCAGCAAGCAAGGTTGTATCATCTGCATATCACAGAAATCCAATAGGACTAGTTAATATCCATAAACCATATTGCCAGTACTGCATTCCATACATGCTCTTTTTTCTCTTTCTCTAGAAATACTATTTTGGAGACTCTTCTAGTAATTGATGTCAGAAGACCAGATGATTCCATTTTAGCTGTTGTGGTGGTTACATAATTTTTGCTTCTTTCACTTTGTGGCTTTGTGAGACCATGAGAAAGGTACCTAAATAGCATTCCACATTGTGATTCCAGGGAGATGCTGATGAAAGTTTAATTGTGGTGTCAAGTCATTCAGGGGGTCAGACATCTTTACAGCTAGTTAATGTGACAATGCTCCCACTGTTCTCCAGTATGTCCTAGATCTCATATATGATCCCACCTTGATCCACCATTCCAGTGATAGACAAGAACACTATTTTGTTATGATGAAAAGTTAACAGAGGATAGAATATAAGGGAAGCTTTTCTGAGTCATGAATGTCTTTGGCTAAATCTTGACAGGAACTCACAGTATATAATCATTCATTGTTAACATGAAGCAGTATTTCTAGCAATAAGTTATCCAGTCTAACTGTCCAATCACTTACAGAACTCTACTTCTGTGCTTCCTTATTTGTCTGCAGTGACCATACCATGTCCTTAAGGATAGATAACAACGTAAACTGGTGAAAACTCTAATAAAATTTCTCATCAGATATTTATTAAGTTTTAAAAGAACAAAGAATTTAATAATTGAATCAACCCAGGAAGAACTGAAATTCTTGAATTGCTTTTACAATGGATAACTAGTGTAAAACCTAGCTGCATATAGAGTGACTATAACATCTTTAGCTTTTAATATTTTATTCTTTTATATATAAACTTCATAAACAAGAATGGCTTTTAGAATAATCCTCAGCTCTGTATCTTCTGTCATCCCATAGATAATATAGACTTGAAATATAGATCCACATCTTGAATCCTACCAGACTCTCCAAAATGCACTAAGAAAGTTCAGAAGCATAGGAAAACAGACTAATCATTTGTGTTTTGTCCAACTCATAGCAATCTTACAGGATAGAGTAGAAATCCACCATTAAGTTTTCAAGGCTATAATTTTATTCAAGTGTACTGTCACTTCTTTCTCTCACAGAGTGGTTGGTGGGATCAAACCTCCAGTCTTTCCATTAGCAGTCAAGTGCTTGGCCACTGGCAAATATGTGATATAGTGAAAAACATGTGTAGCAACAAAAAGACAATTGTGCAATTTTTCTTGTATCCTAAGGGAGTGGTAAGCAATATTTCATTATTAAAAAGTTATATGTATTTTCTGATGACAGCAATATGTACCAGGGGCTTCAAAATGTTCCTATGAAATAATGGAATTAAAAGATAGTAGAATTTTTCCACAAACTTTGTGAAGCCCCCTGTATATAAACCTGAAAAGTGTTATCCTACACCACTGGGATTGAATCTGTTAAGAAAGTTATTAGTGGGAAAAGCTTTACAGATTACTAATACTATAGAAGAGTCCTGGTGTGGCGCTGCAGGCTAATGCATCAGACTGCAAAGTCATTTGAACTTCAAGGTTGGTGGTTCAAGCTCACCAGCTGCTCCTTGGAAACCCTATACAGGGTCGCTATGGGTCGGAATCGACTCAATGGTACTTAACAACAACAACAACAACAATATTATAGAGCTGGTGTTTGCCTCCAGCTTACACTCCTAATCATTCATGACTATGACTGAAAACATCAAGGAGCCCTAGTGGTGCAGTGGCATAAGTGCTGGACTGCTAACTGCAAGGTCCATAGCTTAAACCCAACAGTTGATCTGCCGGGGAAAGATAAGGCTGTTTGCCTGCTCCCTTAAAGGCTTACAGTGAGGAAACCCTGTAGAGAGTTGCTGTAAGTTGGGATCGAGTAGATGGCATACTGCATACATCAGCAATAACTCAAAAGACTTGCCCGATGGTTTCTAAATGTTTCCTGACTTCTAGGTTTTTTACACATGTAAATATGTTCATAATGTTTGATGTTAAATGTTAAAGTCTTCTATGACAATTCTTAAATTTCTTTTTGAGATGGTTCACAAAATGGTGGTCCTTTGGAAAGTTTGTGAGCTGGAGAATCTAGTATGGAAGAGCAAAATTTGAAGAGTTTACCAAACATCAACTGTCATCAGGCCAATTCTGACTCTGATTCTGTGCTGAAGAGGATTTTCAATAGCTGATTCTTCTTAAAAAGATTGCTGGGAGCCTCCGGACAGAGTGAAACTTCTAAGCTTTTGATTGTTGTTGCTGTTAAGTGTTATAGAGTCAGTTCCGACCTACAGCAATCTGTACAGGGTTTCCCAGTAGCAGCTGGTGGGTTTGAGCCACTGACCTTGTGGTTCCCAGTCCAGTTCTTATTCTACAATATCACACCAGGAAGCCAACTTTTGGTTATTGTGTTGCTAAGTGGCATTGAGTCGGGTTCTGACTCATAGCAACCCTGTATAGGGTTTTTGAGGAGCAGCTGGTATGCTTGTACCTCTGCACTTGTGGTTCAAATGACCTTCCAGTCCAGTGAATTAACCGGCAGTGCCACACCAGGAGAATTTGCAGAATCCAGAAACTCCAAACAGCTTGGTGTTGATGGTGGCTGTGTGTTGACAAGTCGGTTCCAACTCATAAGGACCCTATAGAGGGTTTCCGAGATGGATTAGGAAGTCTCATCATTCTCCTTCCAATCTTCAGTTAGGAGCCCAAACCAAAACCCACTATCCCACCAGGGCTCCTCCAAACATCTTAGGATATTCAAATTCATCTGTAATGTGAACTATTTGTCATTGGTATAATTTACTTTTTAGGTTGATTCCTATTTGGGAGTCTCCTGGTGTGGCACTGTAGGATAAGCACTGGATCGCAAGGTTGGTAGTTCAAACTCACCAGCTGCTCCTTGGAAGCCCTATACAGGGTTGCTATGAGTTGGAACCAACTCAATGGCACTTAAGTACAACTACAGTCGTCTCATTTATTTTTCTTGGACTTATGTTAAATTTACTACAGTGAAGAGTTACAAGTTGATGACTTCCTTGAAGACTCTCTGTACATGGTGATATTCCTAGTCATCATTTCAGAAATGCCTCAAATTTCAGCATCAGATAAATGACTCTGCTATTAGCATAGTGGTTAAGAATCAGGCTGCGAACTTCAAGGCCAGCAGTTCAAAACTACTAGATGTTCTGCAGGAGAAAGATGAGGCTTTCTGCTCTCATAAAGATTTACAGCCTTGAAAATCCTGTACAGGATCGGTATGAGTTGGAACTGACTCCATGGCACATAACCACCACCACCATTTGCCATAGGTTTAATGCCATCATCAGTCTTTTGACTCTTTTTGAAACAGATAAACTTCTAAGAAATGGTACAAGTGAATAATGAACTTTTATTAATGCAACTTTCTCATAAGATGAATTAGTCTAAATGAAGTGCATCGACCTAAATCTGACAAATGACTGGTCCCACCAGTCCATTAGGAGAATTGTTGTTGTTGTTGTTAAGTACTGTGGAGTTGATTACAACTCATAGTGACTCTGTACAGGGTTTCCGAGGCTGTAAATCTTTACAAGAGCAGAACGCCTCATCTTTCTCCCGTGGAACAGCTGGTAGTTTTGAACTGCTGACCCCGAGGTTGGCAGCCCGACTCATAAGCACTATGCTAATCATTAGAACAGTGACATTTAACTTTAGCCTTCAATTCTGTTTGCTTGAAAATAGACTGAACGCTTCTTCACATGCAGATTCCTGTGAGTAGATTGATATATGAAAATGTTTAATAAGCTACAAATCTGTCATTTTAAATTTATTGTCTGTTTGGAACCTAGAGTGAAAGCTGTAATGGTTTACCTGTAGCAGCTAAGAGTGACAATATAAAAGCTGTCATGCTTATAATTTTATAGGGCTTTTCATCCTTTATATCAGAAAAGAGAGTTTGCCTTACATTGTTTTTAAAAAGTCTTACAAAAGTAATATTATTGGTTGCTTGGACACAACTGTGCTCTAATATTAATAAAATTCTTAGAGTTTTTATCTCTAGCAATTTAAAAAGTCTAACAATACCCCTAGTTATCTTTGTAAGCAATAAAAATATTTCAGTCAGCTCATTTGGATGAAAAGGTTAGGAAGTGTCCTCATGAAACTGTATACAGGAAGTGTAGTGAGAAAAACAAGAGGACTCTCACTTGGTGGTGCAGCAATAGTCCAGTACAGAAAACAAATGTTAAATGATAGTAATAAACCTAAACCAGCAATTGAAAGTGTGCAAAGAGGACCAAATGTGGAGAGGAAAGGTTAGTGAAGATTTTAAGCTGGACTTCACAAGGCAAATATGAAAACCAACTATTATGAGTGTAGAAAACTGTATGTAGGGATGTCTGAAACAGGATCAAAGATGGCAGGTTTGCCAACAGAGATTTTCAGTAGACAGGGCCCTGAGATGTCCATGTGACTAGATGAGACAATCAGATCATACCAAGACATTCTGAACTTTATTCTAGGAACAGTTTTATCCTAGGGGACCATGAGAAGCTGATGGATAGTAACAAACTCAGGGTTGTGTATTTAAATTGTCACTCTGAAGCAGTATAGAGGAAGAACTGTAAGGATATATGTGGGAAGATCATTAAGAGGTAGATGCTTGTAGAATTCCAGGAAATTATGATAGTCTGGCCATGTGGATGGAGAAAAGTAGCATTCCTCAGTCATTTCAGATATAGAAATAAGGTTTAGTGAAAGATTCTAGAGTTACAAACTTGATAATATCATTATGATCTAGACATAGTCTGATAGATCAGTAATTTTCATGATCAAAATATATATTGTAAATTACTAATCTATCAGTCTATGTCTGATTTTTTTCTGTGAATAATGAACTTTTATTAATGCAACTTTTTCATCAGATGAATTAGCAAAATCATTTTTTAAGTGTTTTATTGTGAATTATGTGATAGTTCATTAGTTTTACATTCATCCTATCGTATATCATATATCGTATATCATTTCATTGCTATGGTTACAATCCCCTCCATGCATCATCAACCAACCAAAGAGTATACAGTACAAGCCTGCCCCCTGTTGTCAGCACACAGCCCCTCTCCCTCTCTGTGTCTAAAGTCCCCAGCTGCTCCATCTCTCCATGTCATCATCTTTGCCTCCATCTTTGGCATCACTGATTCTCTGAATAGGGTCCTGCTCTCCACTCTTCTCCCTTGGTGGTTCCAGGGACCTCCACTCCTAGACTGAAAAGTTAATCACTCCCCTCCTTGCTACAAAATGTCTACCTTTACATTTCCAACCCTCACAATCAGTCCTGATAACAAAGCAAAATCATTTTTGACAAAAACGATTTTATCCTAATTTTCATGAAAAACATTCATAGTTTATTTGGGTACTATGACAACTGTCTGTATAGTTCCGTCAGTTCACTCTTAGCTTGCTGACACTTCTACACTAATAAGAATTGATATCATTTTTATCACAGTACTCAGACCCTGTGAAAAGTTCATTTCTAGTTTCTGAGTGCAGGTGTAGTACTGGAAGGCTAAATACCCTGATGAATAAGTTATGATATATTTAGTAGCAAAACACATCCTGATCCTCAGCTGTATATAAGATAATTGGTGTGAATTGTTGCACTACTGGTGCAAAATTACATTTTAAAACAGAAATCTGGAACTACCAAGTATATAAAACTGTAAAAATTCCCAATTATTGATCTTGGAATAAAGTTTTTATCAGAAGCTCATTTTTATAGACCATGTTTTTCTTGAAAAGTACATTTACAATCATGGTATCTGGGAGATTATTATCAATCCTAATAATAGGGACCATACCCCCCATATTACGACACTTATTTCATGACAGAGGTACATAGACACTGGAAGGTAAAGTATCAGTATTGTTTTTTGTTTTGTTGGTTATTTTTGACAGTATTGAGGCTAGAGTTCAGTTGATTATATTCACTATCTATTTTTTTTTCTTCTGGATCGTATGCCTATTACTTAAGAAGACAAATGGTAATGATGTAGATGCTAGACAATGAGTCTATAGCAATTTCAGATAAGTGATGTCAGAACTTATCTGGGCAGACCTTGTTTACCTAAAGATCTGTTGAACCTTTTTGTAGAGAGAAAGGCTATGGGTAGACACGAAATATGTTGAGGTTAATGAGTGCCTTGGAGTCCTAGTGTGGTACTATGGAATAAGCACTGGGCCGCAAGGGTGGTTTAAACTATATGGTCAGCAGTTCAAACTCACCAGCTGCTCCTCAGAAACTCTATACAGGATCTCTATGGGTTGGTGCCAACTTGATGGCACTTAACAACAACAATGAATGCCTTGGTGTTGGTGGTGGTTGTGTGCTGTGGAGTTGGTTCAGACTCTGAATAGGGTTTCCAAGGCTACACATTTTTACAGGAGCAGAAAGTCTCATCTTTCTCTTATGGAATGACTGGTAGTTTTGAATTGGTGACTGGTAGTTTTGAACTGCTGACCTTGAGGTTATCAGCCTGACTTCCGACTACTCTGCATCCTGAACTATTGAAAGCCCCTATCTTGCCCTTAATACACAACTGCCATTCAACTTTCACTAGTCTCCTTTTTATAAATTACATAATATAATGTACATGTTGTTGTTAAGTGCCATCAAGTTGGTTCTGACTCACAAGGACCATTTGTACAGTTTCTAAGCACAGCTATATACTACATGCATCAATGATATTATATATATATATATACTGTAGTTACCAGTTGCTGTCAAGTTAGCTCAGACTCACGATAACAGAAGGGAAAGCTGGCTAGTCCTAGGCCACAGTCATGATTATGAGTATTTGTGATCCATTGTTTTGGCTATTGTGTGAATCCATCTCATTAAGAATCTCCCTCATTTTCACAATCTAGTAAACTTGATGTCCTGTTGAAGTGACATGGCTTTTCCTGGTAACATGTCTGAAGTACTCAAGCTATAGTCCTACCATCCTCTATTCTAAGGAGTATTCTGGCTGTAATTCCTCTTAGACTGATCTGTGCATTTTTCAAGTTGATGTTAAGGGCTATCGAGTTGGTTCTGACTGCTAGCAGTACTGTATGGGGTTTCTGAGGTGCAACTGATGGGTTTGAACCAATGACTTTGTGGTTCTCAGTCTAGTGCTTGTCTATAGTATATATACTATTCTTTACCAACACCATGATTTGAATACAGAACTTTCCTCTGTCATCCCTCTTCATTGTCCAGCTTTCACAGACATATGAGGAGATTGAAAATATGTGTACATATAACAATAGGTAACAAAGTGGTTAAGTGCATCCAGTCAATTCCGACCTGTAAAGGAGTTCCAAGGAACAGCTGGGTTTGAACTTCTGACCTTGTGATTTGCAGTCCAATGCTGATCCAGTAGTGCCACACCAGGAATCCATTACTTCAGTATAGATGCATTATATCAATCATGTCGACAGATAGATAGCTGCATGGATAAAAGTGAAAAGAAAAAAAAAAAAACAAACAACTTTTGCATGTGTATGTGTGATTTTACCAGACTTTCCTTTACTCAGGGGTAGTACATGCTTGCTCTCTTCCAGAGAAAGACCTTTTCAAGTAATTAGATCTCACATATCCTGTCCTGGGTGAGACAGGGGCAGCCTCTGGCTCTCAGGTGACTGCACGCCTCCTCTGTTCTTGTTTCCTTTTATAGTCAGATTTCTCTGAACCATTTGGTAACCTGTCAGTTTAACCAGGAGGCCCTGCGTTTCTCCTCTAGATGATGATGATCAATGCTCCAGCTTTCCAAATGCTGGCAGTCAAGAGGTCGCTTCCTATTAGACCTGCACTTCTGTACTCTCCAACATGCTTACCAAGATCAACTTACATTTACTCCCTAACTCATTCACATGATCTATACCTCATTCCATAACTGCTTAATTCAAGCAAATTTTATTAGCTGGTAAAATATGGTGGGAAGAGTAAGCACTTAAACTAAATTAAATGTTTTAAAATGATATGTTAAAGATGAATGTCACCTTCTCAACTCCCATATGGTTGCTGAAATAGAGATAAGCAAAATAGTAGTTTAAAAAAATGGAATTTAAAAATCTAGAATTTTGAGCTCTAATAACTTCAAAAATATCTTCAATTATTGCTCTGCTTTAAATATATCAAAATGTTAAAGGCTAAAAGATGCATTATGAAAGTTCTGTTTGAAAATATAACTCCATTTGGCAGACTTACTCAAAAGGGGGTCTTGGCTCACCATCAAAAATGAATATACATTTGTATATTTTAAATGAATACAGGATATCAAATGTATGTATCATTTAAAATTATTCTACCTTAACACTGATGTTGACTGTCAACTAACCAGCACTTCACAAGGCTAGATTGGGCATTTTATTGTCCTTAAAATTCTTTGCCTCTCAAACAGCAAGATTTCAAAGATTCTTTGCCTGAATTATTAGTAAACATTATCTCATCTTGATCTTTATTGATGTTCCTGGACTAGACTCTGACTTTTCTGATTGACAACAGTTTCCGTTTTACTTCCTGTTAAACAGATTCCTATCCAGCTTGCCCTCATCCCTTCTCTTAGCAGCGTTCTGTGACTCCAGGGTTCCATTGCAATTTGTGACACAGACCTGGATCAGACCTTTGACTTCTGCCTCATGCTATCTAACATATGTAGAGGGAAATTGAGTAACACTGAGGTTTTTGGATATTTTTCTCTACTAGGTACCAAGAGAGTCCAATCCAAGATAGCACCATGTGCAGGCAAACCCTCATCGAAGCCTGCTGCAATTTAGGGTGCAGCTCCTTGGAATAATTGAAACAGTCAATTTGACCACAGATGCATTTCTCTTGTTAATCATCAGGTCATTAGCCTTAATAAGATCAATCTGTGATTAGAATCGCTGTATCTCAAACGGATGAAATGGAGCAGAGAGGAAATCAAATTTCCAGCGCATGTTTCATTTATCTCTAAACTTCATCTTAGGTCACAAAGCCTAAATATACTGTGGAGGTTACAGAAATGCCATTCCCATGCCTAATGAACAAAGATTCTGCAGAATGACAGCAAAGTGGCAGTGGGGGGAGGAAAAGGGTGTAGAAACATTAAATGGACTTATTTAGCTTTCTGCTCCTATTCCAGGGACATTCAGCTAAGGTCAGTTGGATTATCCAGGGTTTGACCTATTTCTTTGAAATATTAGTGACTTCCAGCATGAATGTGTGTGTGAGTGGACACAAATACTGTTGTTATGATGCTAAGGGATGCAGATCTCTCCCTAGATGTTAAGGATTTCTTGGAAACCCTCTGAAACCCAGTGGTTTCTGCCTTTGTTTAAAGTTTGTGGGGAGATAGGAGTCTGTGTGCAGTGTCCTGACCTTAGCTGCACATTAGAATCACCTGGGAGCTTTGAAATGTCTTGAGGTGATGAACCTTGAAAACATTATGTTAATTGGAAGAAACCAGACACAAAAGACTACAGATGGTGTGATTCCATTTACATGAAATGTCCAGAATAGGCAAGTCTATGGAAAAGGCAAGCTGATTAGTGGATGCGAAGGCCTACTGATTATCAGAATGGTATCTACTAATGTATGCGCTTAGGGATTCTTATGAAACAATTTTGTATTTAGATGTGGTGACAATTTGACAACTCTGAACATATTTTAAAATGCTGAAAGATGTACTTTAAAAAGATAAGTGTTATGGTATGTGAATTAAAACTGAATAAAGAAGAAAAGCAAAATAAAAGTATGTCCTGAAGCTCAGGAGGCACCGAGATTATTAACACCAGAATATCTGGAACAAGACCAAGGCATATAGCCAGGCAACACAGGTCCTAGCCTTTGCTTTGACATTGACTTGCTATATCACATGGAAAAGTGATAAAATTGTAAAGAACAAGAGTTGTAAGGACTTTTGATGCCCATGTTCAAGCTCTAAATTGGCAGTATCCTCTAAAACCTAGCTAGAGATAGTGCCGAGGTACTTTCAACATCAATATAAAAAGTCCATTTATTATCTAGCTATTGCTTTTCATAAGTCTTCATTGTCACCTGTTTTCCTGCCTTCTCATCACGGTGTCATTTGTGTGTTTGGTTTGTTATTTTACTAAGCTACCTGTTGAAAGTTTCATCTAAATCACTGGTCTCTCCAGCCTTGTCATTCCTGCGTGTACTTTGAGTACCCACAACAGTAACTCTCCAGTGAAATGACAATCAAACTACTGAAAAAATTCTATTTGTGCGGCAACACTCATGTCCCCCCCTTTTTATTAAGTTTTATTGTGAATTGAGTGATAGTTTACATGAGAGAACATCAGTTTTACACTCATTGTTTCATTGCAATGATTAGTTCCCTCTGTGCATCATTATTCAACAGTATTTGCGTCTATTCCCTCAGTTTTGTTTGTTTGTTTTGGGATGTACACAAAAACACTCAGGAATATATAATAATTTAAACAACCAAAGGGCACATTCTGCAAGCCTGCCTCCTGGCCTCCAGCACACAGCCTTTCTTTTTCCATGAGTCCTCAGCTGCTCTCTCTCTCCATGTCCTCATCTTTGCCTCCATCTCTAGAGCTCCTGATTCTCTGGGTAGGGTCCTGCATTCTGCTCATGCTCTTCTCCCTTGATGGTGCTAGGGTCCTCTGTTCCTGGACTTTGAGATTAACCACTTTCCCCTTTTTTGTTACAAAACTTCTACTTTTATGTTGTGATAATAGCAATTAGTCATGAAAACAATTATTCACTATTGAATCATAAGAATCTTATCCCCATCTTCTTTCACTAGACCTGTCTAGACAAAATGAAAACTATTCAATGGGTATTCTACCTTCCCCACACATTCTGAAACCAAATTCCCTCTTGAAAACTTGTAAGTCAGTCACTTCGTGCCTTTATCACCCCTCTTCCCCCACCCCCACCCCCCGCCATTTTAGGTAGCCAATGTCTAAGATGCCCTTCTCTATCAACCTTGTATACAGAGGAAATATACTTGTGAAGATTCCTTACCTCTCAGTTGGTATTTTAAGCTATTCCATCCATAAGTATAAGTTAAGTTCATCAAACTGTAGCAATTTACACTGGTTTCCTTTATCAAAAACTTTTTTTTTTAAAAATCTTTCTCTAGTCGAGTTCTGGTCATCAAGTCATTGAGGCTAGGTTGAATGGGTACATGGGTACTATCTACAATTTTGGGCATTTTTGTGCATCTTCCCTCACTTCATATCAGCTGAATGCTTCACTTTCAGCTCTAACCCTCCATGGCTATGTCCTTGTCCATAGGCTCAGGAGTCACCTGGTCTTACCATACTATGGACCAACCAGCCCTTCCTCTTCTCTTTCTCATTTCCAGGTTGGCAGGACTCTATGAAACGTGGTAGAACTCAGCCATTTCTTCATTGCTGCTTTTCCCCTTCTTCCAGTCACCATTTGAACAATGTGGTCATCAGCAATCTTACATGGCTGATCATGTGTTCCCTTTGAGTTTCAGTCTTGGAGCGGGGTATGTCCTGAAGGAACTTGATTGCTTGCCTTGATGGCTCCCCAGTGAACAACTTGCTTATTCTTATAGTAACCAAAAAGACTGCCATTTTTCTTTTGGATTTTTCCTGCTGGTCTTTCTTTCAGGTAGTGTCTTCTGTTCTTTTAGCTGTTCCAGGCTAGTCTGTTTGTCCTTTAAAGTGGGAATTTCCAACCTCAAAAGGCTCTGGATGGGGCTTGGAATTCCACCTAAGGTCCTATATACTACAACAACTCTGCAAGAAGCCTATTTCACTGAGCAAGTTCTAGAACCCCTTTTAAGTATTCCAATCAGTTATAGACGGAAGGAGCACTTACAAGCATACTGTATTCATGTTTCTGATATTCCATTCTGTCCCACTCAAGTTCTATTTTACAATAGTAGGCAAGGGAAAGCAATATTCATACAACTGTCAAATATCTTAACATTGTTGTTGTTAGGTGCCATCAAGTTGATATCAACCCATAGCGACCTTATGCACAGCAGAACAAAACATTGCTCAATCTTGGGCCAACCTCACTACTATTGCCACACTTGAGTCCATCGAGGCTGCCACCTGGCCAGTCCAAGTCATTGGGGTCCTTCCTCTTTTCCTCTGACCATCCACCTTACCAAACATGATAACCTTCTCCAGCAACTGGTCCCTCCTGATAATATATCCAAAGTATGAGAGACGAAGTTTGGCCATCTTGGCCTCTAAGAAGCACTCTGGCTGCACTTCCTTCAAAACAGATCTATTGATTCTTTTGGCAGCCCATGGCACCTTCAATATTCTCCTCCAACACCATAACGCAAAGACATTAACTCTTCTACGGTCTTCCTTATTCACTGTCCGGCTTTCGCATCAATATGAGGTTATTGAAAATACCATGGCTTGGGTCAGTCCCAAAAAGTTTGTAGAGTACAATTTCACACCTCTTGAAATAAACTACTGAAACATATACTTCTAAAGATAGTTACAGCATTTATCTACTTAAGTAGTGGTTACGAATCGAGATGTTAACCTTAAGGACAGCTGTTCCAAACTACCAGCTGTTTCATGGGAGAAAGATGAGGCTTTCTGCTTCCATAAAGATTTACAGCCTCAGAAACCCTGTACAGGGTCGCTATGAGTCGAAACCGACTCCACGGATCATAACAACAACAACAACAACAGCAATGTATATATTTATGTATTGTACTATCTTTACATAAGCTATCGTTTTAAACTTGCTTGAAAATAAGTTTGGTAACTTAGTAACAATTTCCTTCCATGACATATGGTCTTAAACAAATTTGGGGCTCCTTTCAAGCATTCTTGCTTCTGATGGGCTAGAATAGAAGAATCAGATTCTTTCAGGTACAACTTGGAATGAAGATCAATTGAGAGATTCTTTTTGTTTTCTGATTGACTTTCCTTTTACATTGGAATCAATCCACTGGCACTGTGCAAATGGCATGCACAATTTGGTGATCTCCTTTTTTGCCCTCCCACACAAGCGGCTTCAAAAAGTTTAGGGGAAAAATGGAATTACATGATAATGAAATTTCCGTGAACATTTTGAAAGTTTGGAAGTATATTTCCAAAGCAATCTGATGAATTTGGTCATATGTGTCACCACTGACACTTCGAAGGTTCACTCTTCCTCAAAATACTTTTCCTTTGAAGCACAGATTCTTGGAATCTTCTTACCATGAGTCAATATCATAGTAAAAGACATGGCTTTTGGGAGAGAACCTAAGTGATCTAAATTTATACTAAATAATCTACAATGATTTACGTTAAACATGGCAGATTATCAACATGGCTCTATTTTATCTTCCTTTCAAAATACATTAGAGTGATGTTAAAGAACTCCAAATGGAATATTCATCAAGACAAAAAGGTGACAATAGAAGAGGGATTGTGAAACATTTTTGAAAGCAACAAAATGAACAGATGAATGGGACTGAATTTGTAGACTAGAGACAACTAGAAGTGCCTGCAGAGGAAGATACTATTAAAAAAAAAAAAAAAAGGTGATTAATCCCGTAGATTCTTTTTTTTTAATCCCGTAGATTCTTGGAAAGGCTGATTATATGACTGTGTAAACTAATGAAAAATATGGGAGATTAAAACTATAATGAAACACGAGGTATAATAACTACAAAGTACAGAATATTGTTCACCTGAAAACAAGATGTTTGTTCTCAAGAGAGGCACAATAGTAGTAAATACATTTTATTTCTCTAGCTGTATATTTATTACCTTTGCATTGTTGGATTTGTTCATTGCTATGCAGTTGACTTCTACTCATGCCCAACCTTATGTGTAACAGAATGAAATGTTTCCTGGCCCTATGCCACCTTCATGAATAATGATTTGCTTGAGACCATTCTTGTCAATCCATTTGTGTCAATCAATTTCATTGGCTGGTCTATACATTCTGACCCTCTGTTTTAAAAACATGATGTCCTTTTTTAGTGATCGGTCTTCCCTGACCACATGTTCAAAGTAAATGAACCGAAGTTTCAGCCGAAGTTTCTTCTAGAACTAGATGATCTAGATGAACTACAGCTACATATATATATATAATTGTATTTAATTTATAAAAATATGTTTTTCTAAAGTTAGCTAAAAGGAAAGAAGACTTGAGGTTAAGTAGAGAGGAACTGGCTGAAAATTTATGCAAAATGATTAAGTATTGTTGTTAGGTGCCATCAAGTTGGTACTGACTCATGGCGACCATATGCACAACAGAATGAAACACTGCCTGATCCTGGACCAACCTCACAATTGGAAGGAATAAAATAAATGGCTGCATTAAAAAAAATAAGTTTTGTGATATGGCTTAATTTTTTATATCCTTTACATGTATTATCTCAATTAAAGCAAACACTTTTAAAACTGCTAGGCAGTGGCTCCTCCATCATGTGGAAGTAAGAAGTAGCAAATATTCATTACCTTTTATTGTGTATATATAACCCAAACTCTAACAAAGAGTCTTTCAGGTACAACTTGGAAAGGAGATCAATTGGCAAATTCTTTTTTTTTTTTTTCCTTGATCAATTGACTTTACTTTTGGTACTATGTATTATTTATAACACTTAATATTTTGTTACACTAACAGCTTATCACAAAGTTAATGTTACATAATTGTTGTTGTTGTGATGTGCAATCAAGTAGGTTCCAACTCATAGTGACCCTGTGTAGGTTTCTGAGGGCACCTGGTGGGTTTGACCTGCTGACCTTATGGTCCAGTGCTGATCCTACTGTGCCACATGAAGAGTCCATATAATATAGTATAAATACTAAAACAAATTTCCTAGCACATCTTAGCACCATCACTCTCAAATTTTTCTTTGCTGATACTACCGTCTTCAACCTGGTGTCCTGGTGTGGCTCTGTAGGAAAATCCACTAGATGGCAAGTGCCGTACGAACCACAGGTTGGTGGTTCAAACTCCCAAAATCCCTATACAGCATTGCTATGAGTCGAAATTGACTCATCGACACTTAACAACAACAACTACCTTCAACTCAGTCTTGATTTTCATTTTCTCTACTCTGATCCCTTTTTGCCTCTCTTTGAGTCCTGATGAAGACAGAGGTTTTGGTTTGTTCATAAATGATTTTCTCTATCTCTTTCTTTTGTTATTGTTACTGAAAGTGTATGCAGCCAAACATATATCAATTCAACAATTTCTACATGGGAAATTCAGTGTCACTGATTACATTCTTCAAGTACTGCCCTATTGGATCTTTCATGTTGCTATATATGTTGTTATTGTTAAGTGTTGTTAAGTGCCCTCGAGTTGATTCCAAGCCCCCGTAGTGACCCTGTATAGGATTTCTGAGTTGCTGGTGTGCTTGAATCGCCAACCTTGTAGTTCAAAGGGCTTTGCTGTCTGGTGCATGAACTAACAGTGCCACACCAGGACTCCTTGAGCTTATATAGGCAGAAAGAAAGTAGGGAAATATTTCTTCTTTTACTCAAGCAAATGTAGTCTTCAAATGTGTTCTCCACCTGAAAGACAGTTCTCAGACTATAAATTCTAAAACCCCATGCAGTCTGTTTCCTTTGCAGAACCTTCATTCAGTGATGTCCCTGCCTCTCTTAATTCAAAGGGAATGTATTATGTATTGAGATTTCGTGAGGTATTCTGCCCTCCCCCACTCCCTTACCCCCACACATACACACACACATTTGGAAACAGAAGGAATGTGTCTTAGTTGGTTTTTTCTGTTTGGAAGCCCTGGACTATGTCACGGAGCATCCAATTAGAGCTCCTTCTTGTGAGTACGGCTGCAGCAATCTTGATTTTAATTTCTCCCCAGCTGTGAGACTGACTGAAGCACAGACAGAAGTAGAGCTGTGGGAAATCAGAAGAATTGAAAAAGTGAGTTGAAAAACCAATGAAGCTTTAACAAGAGCAGGGTTGCTCAGAGAGTTCTAAGCTCCCAGGTTACGCAAGATTCTCTAACTTTTTCATTTCCTTTCTTATACATTGTGGTTTAGATGGTCTCTTGAGGTAAAATGGCATGAAAATCGGTGGTGGGAGAGTGGCTTGGAGGGACAGTCCTGCTCTCAGAATTATTTGCTTTGGATTTTCTTCAGTTGAGAGAGCAATATCCAAAACTGGAGTCTTTACTTTGATTTTCTTCTTATTAGGATGATGATACAGTTTATCATCCATGTTGGTGCTGTTTGTTGTTAAGCGCTGTGGGATTGGTTCTGACTCATAGCGACCCTACTAGGGTTTCCAATGCTGAAAATCTTTGTGGGAGAAGAAAGCCTCATCTTTATCCCACGGAGCAACTTGTGGGCTCAAACCATCAAGTCCAGTGCTTATCCTACAGAGTCATTGCACTTCCAGCTTATCCTACAGGACAGCACACTCCCATATACGCACACACACACTCTCTCTATATGTTGTTGTTATTGTTGTTAAGTACTGTGGATTTGGTTCCAACTCATAGTGACCCTGCATAGGGTTCCTGAGGTTGCAAATCTTTATGAGAGCAGAAAGCCTCATCTTTCTCCATAGAAACAGCTGGTAGTTTCGCACTGCCGACCTTAAGGTTATGCGATTCGTAACCACTATGTTATTTTTAAATGCTGTCAAGTTGGTTCCGACTCATAGATCTTGTATAGGGTTGCCGAGGAGCGGCTGGTGAGCTTGAACCATCAACCTTGCAGTTCAAACGACTTTGCAGTCTGGTGCATTAACCCACAGCGCTACACCAGGGCTCCAAGCAAGTTTGTATCATTTCCATATTGCAGGTTATAAAGGACTCATTCTCCAATCCTCATGCAACTTTCTTGATATAACCCAGTTCTCAGATTATTTGCTAAGCATACAGCTTGAGTAAGTATGGTGAAAGGATGCATACTTTTCCTGATTTTAAATCATTCATTAACCCCCCTTTTCTGTTTGATCTATGTACAAGTTTCTCATGAGCAAGACTGAGTGTTCTGGAATAACCATTCTTCTCAATGTTATCCGTAGTTTATTATGACCCACACTGTCAAATGTCTTTGCATAGTCAATAAAGCACAAGTAAACATCATTCTGGTATTTTCTGATTTCAGTCAACATCTATCTGGTGTTACCAGTGATGTGTCCTCTTCTGATACGGGCTTGAATTTCTGGTGTTTTCTGTTGATGTACAGCTGCAATGATTTTTTAATTATCTTGAACAAAATTTAGCTAGCATGTGATGATAATGATTTTGTTCCATTATTTTTACATTCTGTTGAGTCATCTTTCTTTGGCATGGGCACAAATATGGGTCTCTTCTAATCAGTTGGCCAGGTCTCTGTCTTCCAAATTTCCTGACATAGACAAGTGCTGTTGCATCAGTTTGTTGAAACATTTCTATTTGTATTCCATCAATTCCTGGAGACTTCTTTTTGCCAATACCTTCAGTGCAGTCTGAACGACCTCTTTCAGTACCATTGTTCTTGATCACATGCTACCTCTTGATATGGTTGAACAGCAACCAGTTATTTTTAATACAGTTATTCTGTATTCCTTCCTTCTTTTGATGCTTCTGAATCATTGAACATTTTGTCCATTGTTGTTGTTAGTGTCAACTCATAGTGACCCTATGCACAATAGAACTAAACACTGCTTGGCAATCTGCTCATTATTCTTGACAATGTTTCAATCTATCTTATTGAGTGTCTTCTTTTTTGCTGACCCTCCATTTTTCTAAGCATATATTTTTTTTTCTATAGGGACTGGTTCCTCATTATAACATGTTCAAAGTACAAGAATCAAAGTATTGCAATTCTCATCTCTAAGGAACATTCTGGCTGTACTTCTTCTAAGACAAATTTGTTTGTTCTTCTGGCAATCCATGGTACTTTCAATATGCTCCATCAAAACCATAGTTCAAATGCATCAATCCTTCTTCTGTCTTACTTATTCACTATTCAATTTTCACATTCATCTGAGGCAAATTAAAATACAGTAGCTTAGGTCGGGTGTACTTTACTCTTCAAACGGATATATTTTCTTTAACTTACAGACTAAGACAGACTAGGAAGAAGGAGAGACAGGCTACTTCTTAAGATTTAGCCACTGAGAACCTTATGAATAGCAGCACAACACTGTTAGATAGATATGGGGCCAGAAGATAAGCCCCTAAGTTTGGAAGACACTCAAAATAAGACTGGCGAAGAGATGCCTCCTCAAAGTAGTGGAGTAAAAGTTTCTGAACCTTTTTTCTTAACTGATACGTAACAACTCAAAATGTGAAGCAACAGCTGCAAACATCCATTAGCATTGGTGGTGGTGGTGGTGGTGGTGGTAGTGTGCTGTGGAGTCAGTTCTGTCTCACAGTGGCCCTGTATATGTTTCCGAGACTACATTTTTATTGGAGCATAAAGCTTCATCTTTCTTTCACGGAACAGCTGATACTTTCAAACTGCTGGACTTAAGGATAGCAGTCCGACTCACAACCACTATGCTACCAAATTTATTCCATTAATATTAGGAACATGGCATGTGTGAAGTATGAATCTAGAAAAACTGGAAGTAGTAAAAAATGAAATGAAATGCATAAATACCATTATTATTATTATCATTAATACCATTATTATTCCAATATATGCATCAACCAGCTGCTTCTTGGAAACTCTATATAGGCTCCCTATGAGTAGGAACAGACTTGACGGTACTTAAAAACAATACTAAGGCTAGTGATGAAGCAATTGAAAAATTCTACCAACTTTTTATGTCTGAAATTGACCAAATATACAATCAATATGAACTGATAATTACTAGTTGATGGAATGCAAAAATTGGAATGAAAGAGGAAGGATCAGTAATTGAAAAATATGGACTTGGTGATAGAAATGATTCTAGATATCTCATGATAATTTGGAAGAACAAAGGCTTATTCATTGCAAATACCTTTTTAAACAGCATAAAAGATGACTGTACACATGAACCTCACCAGATGATATCAAATTGATGACATCTATAGGAAAAGATAGTGGAAAAGCTCAATATCGCCATTTAAAACAAGGCCAGGAGCTGACTTTGTAAACAATTTCATGAAAGTGAAAATATGGCCTTGAATATATCCCACCTGAATTTAGGACAATCTGAAGAAAAGATCTGATGCATCAGACACTAATTACTGAAGACCAGAAGAGTCATGGAACAGCATTAAGAACATTATATAGCACAGAAAGAAAAGACCAGAGCAGATGTCAGAAAAGACTTTGAAACTTGCTCTTGAAGTAAAGAAGCTAAAAGCAAATGGAAGAAATAAGGAGGTAAAAACATATGTGCTCTTGTACATTTTAAAAAGGTCTTATGCAGATTTGCCCAATGCAATGCATCATTTGATTTCTTGACTGCTGCTTTCATGAATGTTGATGGTTAATCTGAGCAAAATGAAGTTTTTGACAACTTCATTTTTTTTTCTCCATTTATCATGATGTTATTTATTTAGAATTTTTGTGTTTGTTTAACTCATTTGTCAGAGTCCTGGTGCGGCACTATAGGAGAATGCACTGGACCGAAAGATTAGTTTGAACTGCAAGGTCAGCAGTTGAAACCCTCAGAAATCCTAGACAGGGTTACTATGAGTGGAACTGACTCAATGGCACTTAGCAACAACACAACTCCTTTATCTGCCTTATGAGCGCTATGCTGGAATAATTATAGTATTATAAATAATTCATGGATGAATGCTCTGTACAAACCTCCATTTTTATGTAGCTTTTAAAGCTCCTATTTAGTGCAGTAAAGAATTAGTAGGAGCTTTAAGTAATTTCTTAGTCAAGTGATTTCTAAGGCGATTGCTCTCTCTAATAGGCCCTGTGAAATCAGCTCCATGAAATGACATGGAAAGTAACAAAGGTTAATGCAGGAAATCCACAACAAACCACTGGAGAAACTCAATTCCATTTTTCTTAATGTCCTTAGTCGTGGGCAATGAACAATCATGTCAGTGAATTGTAAAGATTCAGAGGATCAAAACATTCACAAACAATTTGACCTGAACTTCACAAATGAATTAATCAATCCAGCTGTCAACCTTGCTTTGCAAACAACAGAATCGATTTGCTTTCATCTAATTTTTTTCCCAAATAGAATCAGTAACCAGTCACCATTTTGCATTTCAAGTTTTAACTTCTTTGTCTTTCCTATTGTGTATGTGTGTGTGTGTGTGTGTGTGTTTCCAAAAGATCAATTTTCTACACATGTCTACAGTGCATCTTTCAGTCAAGAACTAACATAAATTTACCTGTTGCATCAATCATTCCTAGATCAGATCACATAGCAATTCTACAGTGTATTCATAGTCCTATTTTTCATATTAAGATATGTGAGACAAAGAAGAAAAATAGCTCTTCCTTTTGACTCAGCTCCTTTCTGGTCCACAGTATCTCCTCCCAGACAAAGACTGAAACTGAGATAGAAAAAAAAAAATAACTAAAATTCTTCCTTTGAGCTTCTAAAATCCAAGGTCCAATCATTTAACACTAATAAGGAATTTTCAGAGTTAATTTTGATTCTGTGTTTTTTTGTACTACCTAACATCCTAACTAACTAATTCTACTTTAATATGTACCTCTTCTAAGCAGGTAGAATACTGTGTTTAAAACCTTCTGTGGTAGGAATGAGATTTTTTGGAGAGTTTAGACCAATATGCTTTTATCCAATAACTCCTAGTCTTTAGTTTTTATACAACTTCCTTAACAAGAAGCAAGCCAGCAATATTCACACGATAGAGATTCTCATACATTTTAGAAAGAATACTCAGTTCTATCCCTCAAATTAATCCTTAAAATGCAATTCATTAGAAGTAGAATTGACAATTCAAATTAATTTTTTAAACTTGTAATGAGGAAAAAACTACATGGAGTTGTAAGGAATGCATTTGCTTAACCTAGGAAAAGTTTTTGTCTTTTAATTTAATTTCATTTTTTTCTAAATTAAAAGCAATTGCTCTCAAGATTCTTCAGGGGCTCATTAAAGTGTTGTGTTGTTGCTGGATGTTGTAGAATTGGTGCCACCTCACAGCCACCATAGGTATAACAGAAGGGAACACTGCAAGGTCCTGAATCATTCTCACAATGTTACTGTACTTGAGTCCATTGTTGCAGCCACTGTGTCGGTCCTCCTCTTTAAGGACCTTCCTTTTTTTTTTGCTGACCCTCTATTTTACCAAGCATCATATCCTTCACCAGGGACTGGTTCCTCCAAGGTTATAGCCAAGAACACCTATGGGACAGTTCTACTTTGTAACATATGAGGTTGCCATGACCCAAAATTAACTGGATAGAAGGGTTTTAATTTGGTATTCATTAGTACCCTGGTGGCATAGTGGGGTTAAGCACTGAGCTGCTAACTCAAGAGTCAGCAGTTCGACCCTACCAACTGCTCCATGGAGAAAGATAAGGCAGTCTGCTTCTGTAAAGATTTACAGTGGTGGAAACCATATGGAGGAGTTCTGTTCTGTCTTATAGCATCCCTAGGAGTTGGAATCAATTCAATGGCAGTGGGTTTGGCATTTGGTTTGGTTTGATTTATTAGGACTTTTCTAAGAGCTGGTTGGATAGTTTGGTTACAATGCCAAATATATTAGCTTAAAGTTTTCACCTCTTTAGCCTGCAAACTTTTAAGTAATTAGCGTAATGGTTGCGAATTGGGCTGTGAACCGCAAGGTCAGCAGTTCAAAACTACCAGCTGTTCCGCAGGAGAAAGATGAGGCTTTCTGCTCCTGTAAAGATTTACAGCCTCGGAAACCCTGTGCAGGGTCACTATGAGTTGGAACCGACTCCACGGTATTTAACAACAACAATTGTCTACATGGAATGTAACACAGCCATTAATAGATATGATAAAATTAGTCTATGCACGAGTCTGAGAAGTAAATAAGATGCATGCATGTTTTAAAAGATAAAACAAAGTAGAATTTAAAGGTCAGACCTAGTAAAAAGTAATTATATTAGTGATTAAATCAAGGCTCTAATCTTATCACAGTCTAATTGAACTAAGACTAGCTGTGTATACAATATGGAAAAACTCAAGAAAAAAACCACAATGTTTTGTCTTGTAGATTTACAGTGTCAAAAAGATCTACATAGTCCTAGAGTGTTTTTGCTCAAAATTCTAGAGGCATTTTCAGCCAGCATTTGCAGAATGACTATTTGCCAGGCCGTTTTACATATTCAAAGAAGAGCTGTATGCTTAAGTAACTGGTCAACAGACCTACTGGTATTTTGTCTCCCTAGAGACAACAAAAAGGATAATAAATTAATAAATAAATAATGCTAAATTCACTCACTCTCTTTATATGTATATAGAATATGCTTGTGCTTTGTGATAAAAAACATAAACAAAAATAAAAACAAAACTTACTTATGGAATAGAAATCAATAAGCAGTTTAATTAAGTGACTACTAAATGGACAGTGAAAAAAAATGCACCTAGCTAATATCTTATAAGTTATTATACAAAAAAAAAAAAAAATGTATTTGAGGCCAAATTGAGATAGAATTCTACACCTTCAATACTATAACTGGTTATTAAGGACATTTTTTTTTAAGGCTGTTCTATAAACAAATAATACAGAAAAACATGACACATGCTTAAATTTCTTTTAGTGTGCAGTAGAGTCAGTTCTCTGTGGTAGAATAAGCGCCGCTCCTCGGAAACCTGATATAGGGACATGAGTCTGGACTGACTTCATCGTGTTCTGCCTCAATTACCCAGATGACCACTCAAGACTCTCAGGATCGACAAGGAAGCCTTTATTAGCTGGCCAGCGACTACAGCCTCCCTAAAAGTGGAAAAACTGCAACCCCGACCCAGTTTTTCAGAGTATTTATAATTTCTTGAAAATAAGTGTGATTCAGCAAATGGAATCTAGGTACGTTTTTTGAGTGTTAGATCCAAGAGTCTAACACTCTCAGAGTCTAACATCTCAGAGGCTCAGAGCAGAATTCCAAAATGGTGACTGTGGGAAAACTTAGTCCTGTAGGTATGATGTGCTAAAACAAAGCAATATTAAAATCAGGAATAACTCCTAAGATCTAGGTTTCTGGGCTCCACTAAATCCTGGGCCTCTCTGACCATCTCTCTTCTGTGGAAACCATGTGTTGGAGAGAAGAAATAGCTGTCTAGTTGAAATGAGCACATGTTATCAAGTCATAAGGATCTACCCTGACCAATCATCTCTTCTTCAAACTCACTGATCATCTGCCCTGTACCAAGCATGGTCTGTTGTTGTTGTTAAGTATTAACAAGTCGATTCCGATTCAAAGCAACCCTGTATAGGGCTGCCAAGTAGTGACCGGTGGGTTTGAACTGCCAATCTTGTGGTTAGCAGTCCAGTGCTTATCTTACAGTGCTGCACAGTGGGGTAGGAAATATAGTTGAAAATGAAAGTAGAGTTGGAAACAAAAAGTAGAAAAGGGACATCCATTCTACTGATTCAAAAGTTATAGGAGTTTGGAACAGGGTCTGGCAGCAGCAAAAAATCTGTGGGCTAGCGAAAATCTGTCCATATGCCAAACCCAAATCCATAACTTTTTATGTGCTCAGTTGTTGTTTCTAGGTTCTAAGGGACTATTTCCACTTGGAAAAGGTAAGTAATAATTCATAGCAGTATTTGACATAGTCACTATTTTTTTTAAATTGAGCAATTTAGATAGCAACTGAAAACCAACTTGTCTAAAAAGGTATACATAAATGTTTCCTTGGGTGTTTAACTACCAGTGAGAAAACAGATTATTTTTAATAAACTGGTATCATGAAACTGAGGGAAATGAAACAAATTTATTTACTACAAAAATCTCAGTTGGACAACCCACAGGCTGTATATCCTTCGGCAAGATACCTAACCTCTCTGTTCTATCACTTTTCTTGTCTTCATTTCCTTAATCCCTTCATTAACTGAAATTATTTCTTTTTTGTGTGGTTGTTAAATGCTATTAAGATGATTTTAACTCACAGCGACCCTGTATAGGGTTTCTGAGGGGCAACAGGTGCATTTGAACTGCCGACCTTGCAGTTAGCAGTCCAGTGCACCAGTGTCACACCAGGGCCTGAAATTATATATAGAAAGCAACTCGATGGCACTTAACAACAACAACATATATAGTTTGAATTGCCGACCTTCTGTTTACCAGTTCAGTGTTTATCCTACAATGCCACATCAGGGCTCATGTATTCTTAAATATGGTTTGTTATTATGTGCCGTTAAGTCGGTTTTGACTCATAGTAATGCTGGATTGAGTTCCCAAGGCTATAAATCTTTATGGGAGCAGAAAGGTTTATCTCTCTTCCACACAGCGGCTGCTGGATTCAAACTGATGACCTTTGGGCTAGTAATTTACTAAGCCGCCGGTGCTTACATGTATACGTAAATATTCAGATAGATGCATTTAAACTTGTATATGCTTATTTATATGAAGTATTCAGATTAATATATGATGAAGCCCAGGTATGGTGCAATAGGATAAGCACTGGACCACAAGGTCAGTTTGAAGTGCAAGGTTAGCAGTTCAAATTCACCAGCCACTCCTCAGAAATCCTATACAGGAATACTATGATTTGGAACCGTAAGAGTAAATCTAAAATAAATGAACAACAACAATAGTAAATTTAAAATAAATATGCTTAATCACACTATTTTATTCTTAAATGCATCAAATTAGATATTAGTATTATGTACAGTCCTGGTGAGGCACAGTGGGGATATAGCACTGGACTGCAAGGTTGGTTTGAGCCATGAGATGCTCTTTGAAAACCCTACACAAGGTCACTATGAGTTGGCACTGCCTGGAAGGCACTTAACAACAACATTAAGTGGCACTGTAGGACAAGCTCAGGACTGCTAACTTCAAGGTCGGTGGTTCAAACTCACCAGTGACTCTTTGGAAATACTATAAGAGGTTACTATAAGTTGGATCCTACTTGATGGCACTAAACAGCACCACCAACAATTATAAAGTAGAGAAGCTCTGATGGCACACAGGGTTAAGCATGAGGCTGGTAACTGAAATGTCAGCAGTTCACTCCCACCAGGTGCCTTGCAGTAGAAAGATGAGGTTACCTGCTCCCAGAAAGATTTACACTGTCAGACCCTTAGAGAACAGTTATCTGTCTTATAGTGTTACTGTGAGTTGCTGTTAGCTTGATGGAAGTGGGTTTCGTTTGAGTTTTATTATAAGTAATAATATATTTCATTTAGCTAGCACTGTTTTGCCTAGAAGATTAGCATGACTCACCCTATCCCAAGGAGTCCTGGTGGCACTGTAGGATAAACACTGGACTGCTTATCACAAGGTTGGCAGTTCAAGCTCACTAGGAACTCTGCAGGAGAAAGATGAGGCTGTCTGTTTCTGTAAACGTTTACAGAGTTGAATTCGACTCAATGGCAGTCGTTCTTTATCTTATTCCACATCAACTCCGTTTGTGAAGAAGGGCAAGGATTATTATCACCTTTTCTAAAAATAAAGGAACTGGGAGCAGTGCAATGAATTTCATATTGCCTTCCTGGCTCTGTGTATGTAGTTCTGGTTAAAATGATTTGCTAAATTACAATCTTGTTAAAAAAAAAAAAAAAAAAAAAAGGATCAATCTACTATACAAATAAAGTATGCAAAACCTTTGCAGGGATTGGTTGATTACTATGCAAACTAGTTGGCTGTGACTTTCCAAAGGAATTGGTCAGTTTTGGCATCCTGCTGGGTTTAAAAGAGCAAACCCAATCCCTCAGAGCATGAGGAGGAGGTTTTGGGTTGATTTTAATTCTCAACCAACCATTAAAGTTAGAGAACCTCTGAGGCCACCATATTACACTGCAGGACTTGACTTACTTGAGATCACCTAGTGAGTTTGTGACAGTTTTCACAGACTATTTCCAACACTAGCCAGTTGTCATAAAGTAATTGTGAGTCATGGCAACCCCATATATATCAACAGAGTGGAACTGTACTCCATAAGGTTTTCAATGACTGTTTTTTTTTTTAAATGAGAACACCAGGCCATATTTGCATATACATAGGGAACCAAGGCATCCTGAAACCATTTTCCAAGTTTTAATTTGTTGTTGTTAAGTGCTGTCGAGTCAGTTCTGACTTATAGCAATCCAGCAATCCTGTATAAGATTTAAGAAGAAGAGCTGATAAATTTGAGCTGCCAACCTTGATTATCCTATAGTGTTATACCAGGACTCTAAGTTATAAATATATAACAATAATTTTTAAGAAGAAATGGCAAGTAAGTCTTATGAATTCATGGAAGATGTTTTAAGAAACATCTATATAGATACCTTAACTTGATTTACTGGTACTATGTTAAGAAGTACATTACAGAAATTGCTTGCTAATTTGACCAACCACTTCACCTTATATCAACAAACTATGGGCAACAAACTACGAAAGTTTCATCTCTCCAAGAAATCACATTTGCCTATAGCAGAAACTTTGCATGCTCTATGTTAGAAAAATAGCTAGTTATTGGGAGAGGGGATAAATAGGGAACTATTTTTAGGCAAGCAAATGGCTTTTTGTATTCCTCAAATCATACCTTCTTGACAGTTTCCTCTCCTGATTATACTACAGCTAGTCTGTTTTTCTTCCCTGACCAAAGGTTTTGACTCCAGTCATGCAAATCTGCTCAAAAGGATATATACAACTGACTCATTTATCTCTGGCTCTGTAAAGATTCAGTCCAGATATTCTTTTTCTACACTCAAAGTGAAACTATTCCTTATTGCCATTGCGTGTGGTTTAAGATCCCCCTTCTGAAGAATGTTGTTGTTGTTGTTAAGTGTCATTGAGTGGGCTTTGACCCATAGTGACCCTGTATAGGGTTTCTGAGGATTGTTTGATGAACTGGAACCACTAACCTTGCAGTTCAAACCAACTTTGCTGTCCAGTGCATTAACCCACAACACTACACCAGAACTCCTTCTGAAGAATGTTAGAACACCAAATATGTGTGTTAGAAGCCTGAGAGTCAAATTTTATAAAATGGGTGCAATTTTCTGTTATATTTGGTGCTGTGGGTTAATGCACTGGACTGCAAGGTTGGTTTGAACTACAAAGTTGGCAGTTCAAGCTCACCAGCCACTACTTGGAAACCCTATACAGGGTCACTGTGGGTCAGAACTGACTTGATGGTACTTAACAAACAAAAATCAACAACAAACTAAAAATAAATGGAATTGGGTTTATGCTATGAGTGTGATTTCATCTGAAGTTTTAAACTGTTGGGATTTTGTTCAGTAAAATGTTACTCTAAAAGTTGGAAAACTTACCAGCATTGTATTGTAGGCTATGCATCAAAATTAGATTAAAAAACAAACAAAAAATAGGAATCATAGGGAAGAAGTGGGATAACTATTGCTGCATGGCAGGGATTGGCATCATTGTAATGAAACAAGTGTATAATTTGTTGAATGTAAAACCGATGGTCTTGTTTGTAAATCTTTACTTCACAATAAAAAGTTTAAAAAAATCAGTTCCTTTCCTTTGCACTAATAAAGAGAGCCCTGAAAAGGAAATCAGGAAAACAATACCATTTACAATAACCCTCCCCCCCAAAATGAAATACTTGGAAATTAATGTAACCAGAGAAGCAAACAAACAAAA
Organism: Chrysochloris asiatica; assembly: GCF_000296735.1. Lineage (NCBI taxonomy): Eukaryota > Metazoa > Chordata > Mammalia > Afrosoricida > Chrysochloridae > Chrysochloris > Chrysochloris asiatica. Next base: position 27,402,925 of record NW_006408533.1, on the reverse strand, counting down.
CTAAGCTCACCAGCTGCTCCTAGGAAATCCTACAAAGGTCACTATGGGTCAGAATTGACTCAAGGGCCCTTCAACAACATTATCATAGAATGGAGTTCTGGTGTGGCCTGTAGCTTAATGCGCCAGACTACAAAAACATTTGAACTGCAAGGTTGGCAGTGCAAGCTCACCAACTGCTCCTCTGAGACCCTAGACAGGGTCACTATGAGTCGGAACTGACTCGATGGCACTTAACAACAACAACATTGTCATAGAATAAATTCTGATTCATGGTAATCTCATTTCTTACTGAATAGAAATGCTGTAATCTCTAAGCAGGAGTCCTGTTGTGGCACTGTAGGATATGTACTGACCTGGGAAGGTCAGTTTGAACCACTAAATTGGTGATTCAAATGCACCAGTCACTCTTTGGAAACGCTATACAGTGTTGCCATGAGTCGGAACTGACTGGACAGTACTTAACAAAAACAATCTCTAAGAAAGTGTATTGGCAGGCCTACTCCTCTAAGTAGGTTTGAATCACCAACCTTTAAGTTACTGGTGATTCAACCTAATTTTAGGTTAGTAAATTAACCCTACTGCTGTTGAATCAATTTTGATTTTCAGTGACCATATAATAGTAGAACTGCTCCAAAGGGTTTTCAAGCACGTAAATCTTTAGAGAAGAAGACGCCACACTTTCTGACTTGATGTGGCTGGTGCGTTTGTACGGCTGACTCTTTGGTTAGTAGCCCAATGCTTAATCCACTGTGCTACCAGTTTTCCTTTTAGGTTAACAGTGGGATGCAAATCATTTGTACCAGGGGACGTTAGTTCAATTCTTCCTCCTGCCACTCACTAACTGTGTGACTTTGGTCAGACTACTTGATGTGCCAGGACTTCATTTTCTAATCTGTAAAATAGAGTTCTTAATATTCACCTTGCAATACTGCTATATTAAAGAAACAAAGTTCATGAATAGACCTGCAAAGTTTAAATTGGACCTTGAGTAATGAATAGGGAATTTAAGGCCCAGGGAATCACATAACTAAATCCAGGAGCATTAAAATGTATCTCTTTTGGCCATTGTTATTCAGTTTGGGCCACATTAACTTTCACAAATGCATTAAAACACCAGTGTTTCCTGCTTCTTAGGGTGTTAATCTCCATGATTTATACCTAGAAGACCTTCATTCAAGTAAACAAACAATTGGGAGACCATCAGATTACTGCAAATTGCCATGAATTTGTATGAAATCCTATCAAGTAAATCATTCTGTCCCTAGTCATTATTTTCAAACTATTGTGTCTTAGAAAACTAAAGAAAGAATAAGTACTTTTATTTTGTTTACTATATTATATGATGTAGCAAGAATTAGCAAAGGTTATCTTCTTTTCAGCAAAATGTTGGAGAGGAGATTTGTATGTGTAAGCAGAAAATTCAGTAAATAGAGTTCAGTTTCTGGAAGTGAATCATAATGCTACTTTGATAGGTTATACAAAACAATTTTATGAGGTATTTTGTACTTGTAATAAAAAGACAAAGAGTTGAAATCATTTGAATTTAAGCCAGGTATTTTCTCTTAGCAGTTATACTAAAGTATGTATTGGTGGTGGTGGTGGTATGCCATGGAGTCGGATCTGACTCATAAGGACCCTGTATAGGGTTTCCCAGGCTATAAATCATTACGGGAGCAGAAAACTTCATCTTTCTCCTGCGGAAAGCTTGGTGGTTTCTAACTGCTTACCTTGAGGTTAGCCGCCCCACTTGTATCTATTAGGCTATCAGAACTCCTTAAAGTATATGTTAGTTTACCCTTTTGTAGGATAAATGAAGTTTTCTCCAGAAGGGAATAACATGTGGCTGTAGGCTTGTTTGTAATTCTGCCAGTCTAACAATAGGAGATTAAAAGGAACAAGTCCAAATTGTGAATTCCACATCTCATTCCTGACCATATATGAGAAATAGAGCAATCAGTTCCATCTTGTACTCAGCAAAAGTAACAGACATAATAGGACAAACAATTTTAGCAGTATATAGTGTATACTTGGATCTTGGTGTGGCGCTCAAACCCATCAGCTAATCCTTGGAAACATTATCTATTCAGGGTGACTATGAGTCACAACCGACTCCATGGCACTTAATAACAACCCATGTATTGGGTCTTACTTGTCCCTGGCTTTTTTTTTTTTTTTTTTTTTTTAACATGGAGATATCTTCACAGCATTTAAATATATTAATTTCACATCGTCCCTGCACAAACCTTATGAGGTAAGTCTTATTACTAATCCCATTGTACAGATGAAGAAGCAGAATCCCAGGAACTATATAGAAGTAAAGTTAGAATTCAAACCCAGATGGCTCCAGAGTCCCATCAACAATTTTCAGGTTTCCAAATTATCTGCTTTCTTATGGCCTGAAGTCTATATTACACATAATTTCAATAGTTAATTGTTTTATTTGATTTCTTCCAAGGAAATCAGAGTAGCCAAGCATATGTCACAAGGCTTGTTAATTTTTTTAAAATCAGAGTAAGTTCATTTCTATTGACTTTTTTTGAGGGGGGGACAAAATACGAAAAGAAACTTTTACATTTGTATCATTATTCAGTTAATGTTAAATTCTTCACTGTAGTAGTTTGCTCCTTGTGGAAACAAAATCATCTCTTATCTAAAAACAAACTCTTTTTTTTTTTTTTTTTAAATCATCTATTTTTAAAGTCAAAATTTGTTACTTCAGCAATTCTATAGTAATTTTAGGGTATGGGGAGAAAAGGGCTCATAACTTGGAAGTATCGCTCAAGGATGTTGTTGTTGTCATTGGTAACTGCTATCAAGTCGGTTCCCACCCATAACAACCCTGTATAGGGCCTCTGATGAGCTACTGGTGAGCTTGAACCACCTACCTGCTGTTCAAACTGACTTTGAGGTTCAGTGCATTAACCCACAATGCCACATCAGAACTCCACTCAAGGATGTTAATCTTCACTAAACCCTGAAAACTAGATGTTGTTAGGTTCCAGCAAGTTGGTTCCAATTCACGGTGACCCCTACATACAACAGAACAAAATACTGCCTTGTCCTATGCCATCCTCACAAATTGTTGTCATATTTGAAACCATTTATGTTGACACTATGTCAATCCATTGTGGTGGACGTTTTCCTCCTTTTTACGGACCCCCCGTTTGGCCAAGCATGTTGTCCTCTAGGGACTGGTCCCTTCTGGTAACATGTCTAAAGTATGAGAGATGAAGTCTCATTATCCTGGCTTCCAAGGAGCATTCTGACTGCATTTTCTTCCAAGACAGATGTGTTTCTTCTTCTGGCAGTTCATGGTACTCTCAGATTTATTCTGCAACACCATAATTGAAGTGCTTTGATTCATCTATGGTCTTCCTTATTCATTGTTGAACCGATGAGATGACCGAAAATACTATCTGCTGAGTAAGGCATACCTTAGTCCACATACTAATGATATCTTGGCTCTTAAACACTTAGAAGAGGCCATTTTCAGAAGATTTGCCTAATACATCATTTGATTTCTTAGCTGTTATTTCCATGAATGTTGATTGCATATCCAAACAAAATGAAGTCGTTGACAACTTTAATCTTTTATCCAGTTATTGTGATGTTATTTACTGGTCTAGCTGTGAGGATTTTTGTTTTCTTGACACTGAGGTGCAATCCATACTGAAGACTGTAGTCTTTAATCTTCATTAGTAAGCATTTTAAGTCCTCTTCACTGACAGCAAGCAAAATCATCTGCATATCCCAGACTGTTGAGTCTTCTTCCAATCCTGATGCCACATTCTCCTTATACCTATAGTCCTTCCGTTTATTTCCTATCTGAATCTCCAATCATTTGACCCTTGCCCTGTTCCAATCTTGTTGAACCTTTTGGAAGCTCCTCAAGATCTGCTCTCTTTCCTCTTTTCCATCCTCAACATCCACATCAGGACATCCTTATTCATTGGTCTTCTACTTCCCTTAACAGAAGTTGTCAGGGCTTTGACCAAGGGAGAAAAGTCATATTTGCTAAGGCAGGGGAAAAAGATATAATTTCTACCAACCCTTCATATATTTAATTACCCTGATCACTGCACCATGGCCTAAATCTATTCTTTTCATTTGTTGGTTAACACAGAATTTAAAGATTTCTCATGCTTTATTAGGAAACCTTATTATCTCTGATACTATATTTTTTTCTGTTTCACCTTTTATCTTCTAGAAATTTCAAGATATTTTTTGACATCTGTTTTGTTTTCCAATGCCATTGCTGTTATGTTAAGTGTCCTTGAATCTGTTCTGATTCATTGAGACCTCATTTGTTATTGTTGTTGTTAAGTGCCTTGGAGTCAATTCTGACTCATAGTGACCTTGTATAGGATTTCTGAGGAGCAACTGGTGAACTTGAACTGACAACCCTATGGTTCAAACTGACCTTATAGTCCAGTGAATTAACCCACAGCACCAGACCACAACTCATAGTGAACCCATCTTATTGTTGTTGTGTGTCTTGGTGTCAGTTCTGATCCATAGTAACCCTATGCAGAGTTTCAAAGAAGTGGCTGGTGAGTTTGAGCCACTGGCCTTGTAGTTCAAACCAACCTTAAGGTTGAGTGCTTATCATATGATGTCACACACCCGGACATCAGTGAACCTGTATATTGTTTCCCAGACCATGTGTTCTTTCTTTATAGAAACAGAAATCATCACCTTTCTTCCACAGAGCGGCTGGTGGGCTCAAACCACTGACCTTGTGATTAGTAGTCCAATGCTTATCCTAAAAATAATGACAATTCTTGAATTTTGGTTTCATTTTAAGAGTCCTTGGAAGGAGATTAGTCATCATATTGAACCATAGAAACTTCCAGTTTTGTTTTAAATGTTGTTGCAAGAAAAAAAAATATACAAATAAAGAAAGAGAATTATCACTAAGGGTTGTTTTCAAAAGAAGAAAGAATTTAGTTTACAGTGAAGAATATCTATATCTCATATTGCAGAATAGAAAGTAGAGATGTTCGTAAAGGGGATTTTACAGAATAAGTTTTCAGACTTAACTACACTTTAATTATCTATGAGAAAATTATGTCACTGTTGTTTTTCTGGGCCTTGATTCCTTTGTAAGTAAAAGTGTTGAATCTGATAGTGACTCAGTTCTTTATAAACTAGGAAAAGTTCAATTATGGGGCACAAAGTGAATGAAAGCACAAGAATGAGAGGAGACAACTAAGATGCTCAAGCCATAAGAGTAATGACCCCATTAAAGTAGACTGTATTATGTTGTTATTGTTGTTATGAAGTATCGTCAAGTTGGTTCCAACTCACAGCGACCCTGAATAGAGTTTCTGAGGCGCTGCTTGTATATTGTTGCTGTTGTTAGTCAGTTCTATCGAGTTGGTACCGACTCATAGTGACCCAACATACAACGGAATGAAACACTGCCTGGTCCTAGGCCAGCCTCGCAATTGTTACCATGCTTGAGACCATTGATGCTGCCACTTGGCCAAAAGGGGTCTTCCTCTTTTTCTCTTTTTCCTTACCAAACATGATATCCTTCTCCAGTGACTGGTCCCTTCTGACAATATGTCCGAAGTATGAGAGACAAGGTTTGGCCATCCTGTCCTCATAGGTGCACTCTGACTGCACTTCTTCCAACACATATCTGTTTCTTCTTTTGGTAGCCCATGGCACTTTTATATTCTCCTCCAACACCATAACTCAAAAGCATCAATTCTTCTATGGTCTTCCTTATTCACTGTCCAGCTTT
>NW_006408533.1:27395236-27396808 GCF_000296735.1 Chrysochloris asiatica | reverse complement strand
ATAATAATCAAGCTCTCCAAAATCACAGATAAGGACAGACTCCTGAAAGCAGTTAGGAAAAAGAGAGCTGTAACATGCAAAGGTTAGCAAATCAGATTAAGCTCGTATCTCTCAACAGAAACCATGCAGGCAAGAAAGCAATGAGGAGACATATATAAAACCCTGAAGGAAAAACAACTGCTAACCAAGAATCCTCTACCCAGCAAAGCTGTCAATCAAATATGATGGTGTTTGTCAATTAAATGCAATGGTCAATCAAAACATTCCAGGATAAACAGAAGCTAAAGGATTTTGCCAAAGCCAACCCTGCTATGAAAAGCATCCTAAAGGAAGTACTGTGGACTGAGAACCAACAAGAACAGACAACAACCAGAGAATGACATATGTGGCAGCATCACCCTGAACTTAATTGACAAGTGGAAGAGTCAAGAACAGAATAAAATGATAAGAACAGAGGATATGGGAGAGCAACCTCTGATCAAAAGAATTACAATGTGAAAGAAGGTAAACACAGAGTAACAGAGATGCAGGCAGGAGAAGGTCAGGTAGATTACAGGATAAAATAGACTGTCTTAAATGGAGGGAAGAGTTAATGGAATATAAGGTAACCACAACAGTGGGGTTGGGGTGGGGAGTTTAGTTCGGGTGTTGGGGAGGGCAGTACAAGAAGTGGAAGGAGGTGGAAGAACAAGGCAGATAGGAGAACACGAGACAGGTTTGCATGGTGTAATTGGGACAGAGGTAAATAGTGATACATGCTCAAACTTGGAACAACAGGGCTCTGTGATACAGGGATCTCGGCATAGATTGATGAGGAGAAATAATACTAAAATGCTTGACTTATGAATATTGGTTTCCCTTGCCTACTACTGTAAAATAGACACTTACGTGGGATAGAAGGAAATGTTGGGAAACAAGATTACAGAAAATTGTAAGCCCATCTTCAGCCTATAACTGATTGGAATACCTAAAATAGGTTCTAGAACTTGCCCAGTGAAATAGGCCTCTTGCAAAACCTTTGCAGAGTATAAGGCAATTGGTGGAATCCTGAGTCCCATACAGAACCTTCTGAGGTGGGACATTCCCACTAGCAAGGACAAGCAGACCAGCCTGGAACAGCTAAAGCAACAGAAGATACATCTGCAAAGAAAGATCGTCAGGAAAAACCCAAAACAAAAATGTCAGCATAACTGGTCACTACAAGAATAAGCAAGCTCTTCGCCAGGAAGCCATCAAGGCAAGCAATCAAGTTCCTTCAGGACAAACTCCCCTCTAATACTGAAACTCAAAGGGAACACATGAACAGGCATGTAAGTTTTGTGGCAACCAATTGGTCTACTGGTAAGTGGAAGAGAGGGAAAGGCAGCAATGAAGAAATGGGCTAAGTTCAACCACAGTCCAGTGACTCCAGTTGACCTGGAGATCAGAGAGAGATGAGAAAGAGCTTGTTGGTTCAAAGTGTGGTGAGACCTGGGGACACTTGAGCCCATGGACAAGGACATAGCCACAGATGGCTAGAGCTGAGAGTGAAGCATCCAGCTGATATGAAGTGAGGGGTGATGCACAAGAATA
>NW_006408533.1:27382841-27391579 GCF_000296735.1 Chrysochloris asiatica | reverse complement strand
ATTCTTCACACGTACAATGCAGTGACATTAATTAAGTGAAAGAAATTTTGTTACATCCACAGTGAGAAAGATTCATATGTCTTCCCTTCTTCACTTTTGACAAGTAACTGAAGCTAGAGAATGAAATAAGGAACATTAAGTTGCTTTTTAATTGAGGTGGATTTTTATGGGATAGATGTTTACATGAAAGTTGAACTACACCTGGCCTTACAAGTAAGTGGATGAATAAGTAACTAAAGTGTTATCCATTTCATTTAAATATTTTGTTCTCTTTTCATTTTATTTCTATCTCACCCTTATTGCAAGTCTCCAAATCCCACTCTCCTTAAAGTATAATTCATCCTGGGAATTGTAACCTACTTTAAAAACACTTAAGGTAAGTAATTAACCAAATAATAATTTTATAATTATCTCTTGGGCTCTGATCCAAGCACCTTCACTGGTGCTTTAGAGAATATGATGCTGAACAGTCCAGATCTCAGGTAGTTTGCAGTATAGTGAGAGGGAGGAGAGTGAAGTACACAAGTGTGGTGGTGGTTATGTGCCGTGGAGTTGGTTCTGACTCAGCGACCTTGTACAGGGTTTCCGAGGCTGTAAATCTTTACAGGAGCAGAAAGCCTCATCTTTCTCCCACGGAACAGCTGGTTTGAACTGCTGACCTTGAGGTTCGCAGCCCGATTCATAACCATTACGCTACCAGAGTGTAATTAATGTAAAAAGAAAGAGCTGTAAGTGTGGAAAGCTATAAAAAGTTAAACACTTGAACAAGGCTGCTTGGTAAGAAGGAACAAAACTTGAAGACAACTGTCAAAAACTCTTTACATAAAGTCTTCTTCAAAACCAATGAAGATATTCTTAATGGAATAATGTTCAAGATATAAAAACATTACATATACATATATATATATATACATAGGTGTATGTGTGTGTGTGTATGGTGGTGGTGGTGTACTATGGAGTCTGTACCATGTATATGTATGTTGTTATTAAGTGACACTTTCTGCTCCTATTAATATTTACTGTTTGGGAAACCATATACAGGTTCACTATGCAGTCACTGGTGTCCGTGTATGATGCCATAGAATAAACAGTCCAGTACTTATATTACTGTATAAGAGCTCCTGTTTAGGACATGTTGTTGTTGTTGTTGTTAAATGCTGTTGAGTTAGTTCCAACTCATAGCGACCCTGTAGAGAGATTTTGAGGAGCAGCTGGTGAGCCGCAGCATCATCTTTTATGTTAACATACATTTTCACTATCTACAGAAAGACTTTGTTTCTTGAGTCTTTAAAACATATCATTGATTCTATGATTGGCTTGGTTATACTTATATTTAAAAACAAGGTAAAAGACAATCTTGAAAAGTCTGCTACTGAGGATTCTGTAAGGTTGCAAACGAAAGGCAGTATCCCTTAACTGAGGCCCCTTAAGAGAACTTGCTTTCAGCCCAAGTACTAAGAGAGGCTTTTTGCCGCTTTAGACATTAATGTGTACTACTATTGACCGAGAAAATCATACAGTTGATTGTGTTTCTTTTCTAGCTCTGGCCATCTAGAAGTTCAGAGTCAAATCTGCAAATCAACTTCTCTTCTTAATTTGTCCTGGTTTGCTGTTATAATTACTATTTTCTCTTTTCTATATTGAAAATATGGCCATAATTTGCTTTATTATATATATTCTTTTGGGGGTATGGTGACTCTAGAGGCTATTCACTGGACTGTTAACCACAAGGTTGGTGGCTCAAGCTTACTAGTCACTTCATGGAAGAAAGATGAGAGTTTCTGCTCCACAAACATTTAGCCTTGGAAACCCTATACAGGGCCACTATGAGTTGGAACCAAGTAGATGGCACTTAACAATTATTTTAAGCTGTCTTAAACTTTATATGATAGTAAATGTTCAACACACATTGGATAATTGGGTTAGGCAGAATAGACACAGTATCCCACGACAAAATACATGCCTAAAAAATATGAGTGTTTAGTTTGAAAGACTGATAATTAAGCAAACTTATTGTAATGGTGGATAGTGTTTTGGTTTCTGAAAACTAATAAAAATGTGTGAACTCCTTACTTGTACTTTGCCTTTTGTACACAACTTTGATCACACATCATCAGCAATTATAAGAGCTCTTTGCTGGTTTATTTGTTTCCAACGTAATATACTTAAGCAACTTTACTCATCGGGTTGGCAATAAAGAATGATCTTCTGATTTCAATAATTTGAAACCAATTATCATTCTTTGTGTTAATTATAGCAAATTTATACACTGTAGGATAAGCTCTAGACTGTTAATTGTGGGTTGGCAGTTCAAATCTACTAGCCTGTCCATGAAAAAAAAAGGCTTTCTGCTCTAGGGTTGATTTAGAGTCTAAAAACCCTATACAAGATTGCTATAAGCTAAAATCAACTCAATGGCAGTGTTTTTTGGGGTTTTTTTTAAAAATCAAATATCCCTGGCGGCACAGTGGTTAAGTGTCCAACTGCTAACTGAAAGATCTATGATTTGAACCCATCAACTACTCCTTGGGGAAAAGGTGTGGCAGTCTGCTTCCATAAAGATTTACAGCCTTAGGGACCCTATGGAACAGTTCTACTCTGTTCTAGAGCATACCTATAAGTCAGAATCAACTCAATGGTGGTAGGTTATTAGGGAGATAGATTTATCTCGTGTTTGTTGTATTTGTACCTCATGGAGTTGGTTCTGACTAATAATGGCCCCATTCAACAGAGTAGAACTACCCAATAGGGTTTCTTAGACTACAATTTTGTGGTAGCAGATGTTCCATAAAGATTTCTTCTCCTTCAGAGCAGTTGGTGGGTTTAAACCACTGATCTTTCATTTAAACAACTGAGAGCTTGACTATTGTACCATTTTAGAAGTGTTTTTATAGCAAACATGGCAGCAAGTTTTCTAACCGGTATGGGCAATGTTATATATGTGCTGTACTAAACCAAAAGCCAGTTGACAGTCAACTATAAATCATGGTGACCATGTACTCCATTGGGTTTTTATGGCTGTGAGTCTTCTGAAATAGATTGCTAGCATTTCTTCCCGGGCACCTAGGAGTGGGCTAGAATCACCAGCTTTTCAACTAATAATCAACACTTAACTGTTTATACCATCCAGGGACTCAAGTACTGTTGAGTCACTTCAGACACATAGTGACCCTGTATTAGGTTTCCAAGGAGCAGCTGGTGAGTTTGAACTGCCATCTTTGCAGTTCAAACCTACTTTGCGATCCAGTGCTTATGCCACAGTAGGGGACGATTTAAAGACTGTTTTCACTATAGTTCTAGTGCATTTTGTATATAGTAAGTCCTCCTTGCACCACTTGCAAGCAATAAGGAGTAGGTCCTCACTATAAGTTTCCTAATAACTACTCAAAATACTTTAATAATCATAAAGTTGGGATGTATGTAAGATTAATCAAAAATCCTTTCTTCATTTTCAGAATTGAGAATATCCTCACTGTATTTTAATACAAGAAAGTCTATCAAAGGGAACTGATCAGATTTCAGTATTGCTCTCGTAATTCAGTTTTGAAGATATTAGAAATGCTTATCTTCTTTGTAGCATTTTTACACAGTGGGTCTGTTTCACAGATATATTTGCTACTTATGGATAGCAAATGGAATCCAGTAATGTCCTTGAATAATTAACCAATGAGTTGCATTTATAGCGGAAAGCAAATGAGGAAGATATTAGCATTCAGGATGCACAGAACACAAAGCCAAGAGATCTTTAATTCATGGATGACTGAAGACAGAAGCAACGCGTTGAACATAGCATTTCCCCTTATAAAACGATTATAGTATCATATATTATTAAATTGATACATACTGCAGAGTTTCTGCTTGATTCTCTGAAAACCCCATCAGCCTTTAGTATGTTTTTAACATAACTCATGTACATGTTATATGAATAACTAGTATAGATGAGGTTAGTTAAAAGTGTCCCTCCTATTCAATGTGATAACTTACTTTATTGGCAGAAAGATTCACTTACTAAAAAATAAGCTTAGGCATTTTCTTAATAAGAATATTTGAGAAGCACTGCCAGGTTTATATTTAAGACAGCTCAAAGCAGATTTTCTGTTTCTTATGGTAAAGATTCTATTCTGCTGGATTTATACAGAGATAATAATAGGCTTAATTTGTATTGTATTTTTAAAATTCATCAAAGGATTTTCACATCTGTTCTCTCATTTGATCCTTTCTGCAACCTTGCAAGATGGGTTAACTGTGAGTCCTAATTCCTACTCGACAAAGGAGGAAATTGAGATGTCACAGGGTTATATGATTTGTTAGAAGACATGTTCTTAGTCAGTAACAGGCCCAAAATTCACAAATCATGCCTTCCAAGTTCGATTCCTTCAGATCATAAAGGCCACATTTGAGTGTACACAGAGTTGCATTACCCATATGCAGGTGCAAATTGGAATCAACCCAAAGGTTTTTGTTTTGTTTTTAAATAAAGATGTCAGGGTCTCATACTTGGAGATGCCAATTCAGCTCAGATTCAAGGTCTGGTATACCTGTTTTAGATGTGACTTATATTTGTGTTTTGCATAAGAAATATACTATTTTGTGCTCCTGTAAAAATTTACAGCCTGGAAAACTCTATATAGGGTTTTGTTATGAGTCAGAACCAACTCGAAGGTACACCACGACCACCACCATATTTATCTTTAAGTCTGGGCAGCAAGCATTATTGGTAATTTGTTCATGTATTCCTCCACTATTGTTCTCTGTCAATTTTTCCTGTATGTTCTCTGCCTCTCTTTCTAAGGTCTTGGTAGACTTTTCCAGATTCATTGATCTTATGTCTTACATAGAAAGCATCATCTTTAATCCTAATAAAAACATGTTTAATAATCAGCTAAATTCTTAAAATAAAATCAATATAAAAGAAAATTATAGGTAACTAGCTACTAAGCTTAGAAGACAACCACTATTGCTCATAAATAAATTCAGCTTGAAAAAACCAAGATGCATTTTTTAACTAAAAATTAGTAAAGATAGTCAATTTCATGACAAGCAGCACTGGTGAGGAAGATGGAAACAGACACTTTTATATAATGTTAGAGAAGGTATCATGTTGTTAAATGTCATGGAGGGTTCCCAGTCATAAACACCCTGTATAGGGTTTCCAAGGAGTGACTGGTGAATTTGAACCACCAGCCTTGTGGTTCAAACTGACCTTGGGGTCCAGGGCTTTATTACACAGCACCACACCATAGTTGCAGTGTATTTTGACGTGAGATTGTCATAATCTCTCACAATTAAACATGTATACTTTCTTTGATCTCATAATATTACTTCTAATATATACATGAATCTGCACAGCATGGATGTTACCTCATTTTCTTGTATTGCAAATAAAAGAAACCATTTAAATGCCTTTGCATAGACAACAAGTTCAAAAACGTGTTGTACATGAATGAAATAAATATGATACACCCCTGGAAATAAATGAAAAGAATATTTGTAAGGAATGATCTTCTAGGTATATTAAGGTTATTAAGTTTTAACTAAGGATAAAAGTAAAAACTGTATGCAAATTTATAAAAGTAAAAGTTGTATATCCCATTTGAATATAGAAAGCTCTAGAAATGTAGACTGTGCACATATATGTTTTTGCACACAGAGACTCTTTCTAGAGAAATAAAGACACTATTAACTAATATTGTTTGGGGAAAGAGAGCTGGGAATTTGAGGTGAGAGGTAAATAAAATTCATTCTGTAACGTTCTGTGCCATTTTAATATTTTCTTTTCTTTTCTTTTTTAAGTTGTAAGCCTTTGAGGTATGGTCAATTACGATGCACAAAACAATCCTCCTTATAGTCTAATTAAATTTCTTTGTGGGTGGTAGATTTCTGGGACTCAAATTCCCTGCAATTTTAAAAAATATAAAAATTAACTTTGGAGGGTGTGAACAGGAGCAATAAGATTTCAAATATACTTAATCACTTTATCACCCTCAAATTTGTTTATTATACTTTATATTTATTAAGAGGACCATGCATACAATAAGCGTTGAACTGTGAACAACAAATGAAGAGATTTATGCTCACTAGCTGCTCATGAGAGAAAGATGAGACTTTCTGAACTTGCAAAGATTTAAAGTCTTGGAAACCCTTTGTTGTTCTTGTTGTTGTTGTTAATTGCCTTGGAATCCTGCAGTCCAGTTATTTACAACTCATGTTATTGCTGTTTTTAAGTACCTTGGAATTGGTTCTGACTCATTGTAAATCATAGTGATCCTGTATAGGGTTTCCATGGAGTAGTTGGTGGGTTTGAACTGCTGACTTTGCGGTTCACAGTCTAGTGCTGATTCTACAGAGCCACACCGAAAGTCCATATATACAAGGTCCCTATACCGGCTGTTCTGCCAGAGAAAGATGAGGCTTTCTGCTCCCATAAAGATTTACAGCCTCAGAAACCCTGTACAGGGTCGCTATGAGTTGGAACCAAGTCCACGGCACTTAACAACAACAACATAAGTCAGAACCAACTCCACAGGACTTAACAACAGAAACAACATCCGGAATAAAAAATATATGCTTGAATTTATATTATCTTTGGTGATAATTTCTTTCATTAATGATACATAAAAATAATTCTGACATTGATTCCCTAAATTTCTTGTGAAAACTCTTAGTGTTTAAACACAAAATTTCATTATTAATACCTTTAAAATGTCTTAAAAGTTAAATTCTAGGGTCTCCTAAAATTCATCTGCCTAGTATTTGTGACCAATAGTAAAGCTATTCTTTTTCTTGAAATGTTTTTCCTGTGTGTTTTTTAATTTTTTAGTAAAAATGTGACATATTAAAAATTAATGAAAAAATTCCAAATTCAAAATAATAATTGAAAAAAGAGCTAATTGTAAAGTAGCTTTTTTGTTTTGCTTGTAATTTTATGTGATTGCATTCATATAGAATTAATATAACTAATCAATTTATACTTTTATATCAGCTTGGGAAACATAACTTAGCATATCAATTTTATACTTTCCCACTTGATCTCTAGTAACTATGGGGTTCTGACCTAGGCTAAATGTTTTCCAAAATCATAGAAAGTCAGAAATATGAGGGATTTCAGATGTTTAACTTTGGAAATAAAAAAGCTGAGGTCCAGTAGGATTTTTTTTTTTCTCTCATGTTTGTGTAGTTCACACACATAGTGAAATCTAGGTTTGAGTTAAAGAAAAAATTAATGCTTAAGAAGTTGGTAAGATCAGAGCTATGGAATATGAATTATTATTTCTACCAACTATGGGCATGTCTCCTTTCTTCTTCTGGTCCCATTCCTTACAATCCTGAAAGGATGACTTGAACTTGATGGCATTGTTTGCATTCATTCAATATCGACTGGAAAGCATTTAAAACCTTTACCCACTAACTTAGGGCCTTCTTCATTTTATTTCTTTGCTTGGACTTAGAATCATCCAGTTTTCCAAATTTCCTGAATCTATGTTAATGTTACCCTTCTTTAAAAGTTAAGTTATATTTAATTAAATTAACATTTGTTTGGACAGTTATCTGAACTGGACATTTTAATAATTCTTGGAAATCTTTTACTGTTTGAAGGAACCAATCTTGTCATTAAAGACTTCAAATATAGCCCAAGTTCACATCAGTCTTCCTTTCTTCAGTTACCTGTTGCACAAATTATTCAAGTCACAATATGTTCCTATTCTTTTATTTTTCCTCAGCCAGAATTCAAGCTTTTATATTTCCTATTACATGTAACTGTCCCTGGAGAGTAACATCATGCTTGGTAAAGGAGAGGGTTAACAGAAAATACGGAAGCCCTTCTAATGTGGTAGATAGACACAGTGGTAGCAGCAATGAGCTCAAACGTAACAACTGTGAGGATGGCTGAGGATTGGACAATATTTCCCTCTGTGGTATCCAGGGAACTAACTCAATGGCACTTGCATTTATCTAGTTAGCCCTTTTAATTTTAACAGTGGACTCAGAATACAAGTGAGTAAGAACAAATGTTGTAGACTGAATATCATTTACAGATTGAAATTCAGGCCAAAACATTGACTCTTCATTTGCAAGGAAGTTTTGGTTCAGGTAAAATGCAACTAGGGAAGCTGATTATGTAGTAATTTCTCCCAGATTGTGGAATTCATATAATTTGAAAGATGTTGCCCTTCAATACAATTGGCCTATGACTCAGCAATCCAGAGTCTCAGTGAGACCAATCTAACATCCAAGCACATAAATAGGTCTTGGATCCTCTATATTAATACCTCATTCCATTCAGAAGTATAATCAAAGTTTAACTATAGGTTACTTTCATATTTTAATAGAAAATTAATTAGCTCTTTTAAATCCCTTGGAAGTCCTATGGCAGATTTGTTAGGCAAACTTACATTTCCAAGTTGAAGCCAATTTTCTTCAATCATTCATTTTTTTCTTCAATGAGTATGAGAAAAAAACTGTCTTTCAAGGGTAAGAAGTGAGGAAATGTCTGAAATAAGTAGTTTATATTATTGCTAGCCTAGACTCAAATTAGCTTAACACTTGGGTTTTTTGTTGTTAAATGCCTAGGAGTAGGTTCCAACTCATAGCAACCCTGTATAACGTTTTTCAAGGAGCAGCTAGTAAGCTTGAAACTCGGACTTGTAGGTTCAAACCAAGCTTGCATTCCAATGCATTAACCTGCAATGCCACACCAGGAAAACAGCAACAGCCATAGTAGGTCATTGAATTAAAAA